>NC_051157.2:63555685-63710684 GCF_013339745.2 Dermacentor silvarum | reverse complement strand
AGGCGAAGATTACTTGGAACACACAATGGCATAATTAAGATGACTTTGATTAAATAAATGGAAATGAAAACGGATGAAAAACCAACAACCCGCACTTGGTGGGGAACGAAACCCACGTCTCGCATTACGCGTGCGATGCTCTTCACATGAGCTATCCGCGGAACCGTTTTCCCATCCGCGTTTCTGGGGTATTATGTTTTACAACTAGAACTAACTGGGGAGTGTTAGCCAGCGCCACCACTCACACGCCTAGGGGCGGATGTGGAACATCCTTTCTGCCGCAGGCGTCACGAGCACGTGATCTTTTTGGGTGATGGCAACTGGTCAATAAACCCACATATGCTCCTGAAGGCATCAATGTTGCCGGATTCGAGCCCTCGTTATGTAACGAACGAGAAGAAAGGGAACCGAGGAGCCCGATTTTTATATCATATCATAAGAAGCCAACAAACATGACACCAAGAACAACATAGGGGAAATTACTTGCACACACTATTGAATTAAAGAAATGATAAATAATGGAAATGAAAACGGATGAAAAAACAACTGTCCGCAGGTGGGGAACGAACCCAGTCTTCGCATTACGCGTGCGATGCTCTCACCATTGAGCTACCGCGGAACCGTTTTCCCATCCGCTTTCTGGGCTATTTATTGTTTACAACTAGAACTAACTCTGGGAGTGTTAGCCAGCGCCACCACTCACAAGCCTAGGGCGGATGTGGAACATCCTTTTGCCGCAGGCGTCACGAGCACGTGATCTTTTTGGGTGATGGCAACTGGTCAATAAACCCACATAGCTCCCTGAAGGCATCAATGTTGCCGGATTCGAGCCCTCTGTTATGTAACTGAACGAGAAGAAAGGGAACCGAGGAGCCCGATTTTTATATCATATCATAAGAAGCCAACAAACATTGACACCAAGAACAACATAGGGGAAATTACTTGCACACTACTAATTGAATTAAAGAAATGCTAAATTAATGGAAATGAAAACGGATGAAAAACAACTGTCCGCAGGTGGGGAACGAACCACGTCTTCGCATTACGCGTGCGATGCTCTCACCATTGAGCTACCGCGGAACCGTGTTCCATCCGCTTTCTGGGGTATTTATGTTTTACAACTAGAACTAACTCTGGGAGTGTTAGCCAGCGCCACCACTCACAAGCCTAGGGGCGGATGTGGAACATCCTTTCTGCCGCAGGCGTCACGAGCACGTGATCTTTTTGGGTGATGGCAACTGGTCAATAAACCAAACATATCCCTGAAGGCATCAATGTTGCCGGATTCGAGCCCTCGTTATGTAACGAACGAGAAAGAAGGGAAACGAGGAGCCCGATTTTATTATTCATAATCATAAGAAGCCAACAACATTGACACCAAGAACAACATAGGGAAATTACTTGCACAACACTAATTGAATAAAGAAATCATAAATTAATGGAAATGAAAAACGGATGAAAAACAACTGTCCGAAGGTGGGGAACGAACCCACGTCTTCGCATTACGCGTGCGATGCTCTCACCATTGAGCTACCGCGGAACCGTTTCCCATCCGCTTTCTGGGGTATTTATGTTTTACAACTAGAACTAACTCTGGGAGTGTTAGCCAGCACTCTGGGAGTGTTAGCAAGCGGATGGGAAAACGGTTCCGCGGTAGCTCAATGGTGAGAGCATCGCACGCGTAATGCGAAGGACGTGGGTTCGTCCCCACCTGCGGACAGTGTTTTTTTCATCCGTTTTCATTTCCATTAATTTATGATTTCTTTAATTCAATTAGTGTGTGCAAGTAATTTCCCCTATGTTGTTCTTGGTGTCAATGTTTGTTGGCTTCTTATGATATGAATAATAAAAATCGGGCTCCTCGGTTCCCTTTCTTCTCGTTCGTTACATAACGAGGGCTCGAATCCGGCAACATTGATGCCTTCAGGGAGCATATGTGGGTTTATTGACCAGTTGCCATCACCCAAAAAGATCACGTGCTCGTGACGCCTGCGGCAGAAAGGATGTTCCACATCCGCCCCTAGGCTTGTGAGTGGTGGCGCTGGCTAACACTCCCAGAGTTAGTTCTAGTTGTAAAACATAAATACCCCAGAAAGCGGATGGGAAAACGGTTCCGCGGTAGCTCAATGGTGAGAGCATCGCACGCGTAATGCGAAGACGTGGGTTCGTTCCCCACCTGCGGACAGTTGTTTTTTCATCCGTTTTCATTTCCATTAATTTATCATTTCTTTAATTCAATTAGTGTGTGCAAGTAATTTCCCCTATGTTGTTCTTGGTGTCAATGTTTGTTGGCTTCTTATGATATGAATAATAAAAATCGGGCTCCTCGGTTCCCTTTCTTCTCGTTCGTTACATAACGAGGGCTCGAATCCGGCAACATTGATGCCTTCAGGGAGCATATGTGGTTTATTGACCAGTTGCCATCACCCAAAAAGATCACGTGCTCGTGACGCCTGCGGCAGAAAGGATGTTCCACATCCGCCCCTAGGCTTGTGAGTGGTGGCGCTGGCTAACACTCCCAGAGTTAGTTCTAGTTGTAAAACATAAATACCCCAGAAAGCGGATGGGAAAACGGTTCCGCGGTAGCTCAATGGTGAGAGCATCGCACGCGTAATGCGAAGACGTGGGTTCGTTCCCCACCTGCGGACAGTTGTTTTTTCATCCGTTTTCATTTCCATTAATTTATCATTTCTTTAATTCAATTAGTGTGTGCAAGTAATTTCCCCTATGTTGTTCTTGGTGTCAATGTTTGTTGGCTTCTTATGATATGATTATATATATATATATATATATATATATATATATATATACGCAACAACAAACAGGAAGGAAGGCTAACTGAATCACGTCAAGCTGTGCAACGGCACCTCGCGCCCACGCGTCACGCGAACTGCCTAGCAAAACTTTGACCCGATTCAGTCCGGCCGAGTACTTCACCAAGAACGACTATTTATAGATCGCGCACATTCCTCAGCGGTTCCACGAAATTCTCTTCCGGACAACGCGAAAGGGCGCGCGTGCCAACGATCTTTATTTAAATCTCGGCGAGGTCGCTCGGAGGACGTTCACACCCATGCCTTTTCACGCAACGCGTCGCCGAGCCGTGCGCACTCAGCACGGGAGAGCCGCCAGCTGCGCACGAGAACTCATCCGCGCCCCGTCCACGTGTGCACGGCAAGGACCTTCCCACGCCCTTTATAGAAAATTTCGCGGAGCCCGCCTTCGGGTACAGGTATAACGTCGATGGCAAGCACGCGATGACTCGACCTGGGACGCGCCTAAATTCGGTGTTGTGCCCCTCGCGTGTTGCCCGCTCAGACCAAAAAAGGGTAACACGTAAAAACGCGCCATGGCCTCTTTTCGTGTCTGATAAGCGCCGCATTGATGCCGGCCGCCGCAGTCTGGGTGTTGATACGATCTTGATGAGCTCGAAAATGTATGCGAACGCCATCGCAAAGGAGCGGGACCCATCGACAACTAAAGCGAAATCGCAGGGAACTGCCGAGCTTTAATTTACGTGAAGCTTTTTGGTACGTTAAGCTCACGCCTACTGGTTTTCTGACTCGGCGTATAAGGTGAGCGAAGGAGAAGCGATTGAAGGAATGTTTCGGTGAGTGACGTATAGTAGAGCGTGCAAACTTAAGAGGACGAAGATCCGAATGCCCAGCAGCGGATCGCTGGTCACTTCGTGGTTGTTCACCTTAAAGTCGCATGAGACTTATTGGTGCGAAATAACTCTGCGTTTAAACGAAGACAAATCCCAATAGCAGGTATTAAGAGACCAAAATGTCTAGATGTAAGTGGGACACCAGTTGCAAGGGAGACAAGCGAAGAAGGAAGATATAACTCCTCTTCTTTCTGGGGTTTTACGTGCCAAAACCAGTTCTGATTATGAGGCACGCCGTAGTGGAGGGCTCCGGATTAATTTTGGCCACCTGGGGTTCTTTAACCTGCACTACAACGCAAACACACGAGCGTTTTTGCATTTCGCCTCCATCGAAATGCGGCCGCCGGGGCCGGGACTCGATGCCACGATATCGTGCTCAGCAGCGCAACGCCTTAGATGACTGAGCCACCGTGGCTCTGGCCGGCTACATGACGCTGTACCGGCCAACAAGGGCTATGTGGTCATGAGCTGCGTTTACGGGTCCCCCTCTTTTTTTTTATAAACGTCTGGTTCAGTGAGTGCAGTGCGTGTCAGCCGAGGCAACAGTTCGGTCACAGCTGTTATGGGTAGGAAATAAAAGAATACTGAGACATTTAGAACGTTCCTGCCGCATTATATGCGACACTTCCAATTGCTGCACGTTTCTTTTGCATCACAAAGGGTCTCAGCGACCGTTTACAACCGCACTGAATGCGCACTGTCATGTGCGCGTGGATGTCTAATATTGCCGCCTCTGTTGTTTCTTCTCGCTATGTTCTTTTATTTATCGTCCCCAGTGAATAAACAAAATAGTGTATTTTTGCCGATTTGCCCACATTTCCTTGCTTACCTCTTTCTCTAACAGATCGCTATGCTCCCCTATGGAATCCCTCCATGTCCTTTATCCCATACCTTCACTGCGCGCCCAAATCGGCGCCGTGCACGGAACGTGGAAGCTGGCAGCTGAAGGTTTTCTGCTGAAGGCTTACATTGGCGTGTTGTTTAGCGCTTAGTAATACAGGGAAACCGAGTGCAGGCCTGCCTTGTTCCAACTGTGGGCCAGTCAGTCGGTTAGTCAAAGGTTCTAGTTAACGCGCGTCATCCATTCCGGGACGAAGCCAGCACAGTTTCAATCTTACACGCCACTCTTCGGCTTGCTAAAGCTTGCGCATGGCGTGCCGAGTACGGCAGTGTAACACAACGTTCCGTGCAAAGTCCCGTCCACCGCTTACGGCACGCAGCGGGGGCGAGGTTGTCGAACAAAGGGGTGTGGAAGCGGCTGTGATGACCTGGTTATGACGTACAGGCGAGTTGAGGGTGGCGTGGTGAGGAGCAAGCACGGACCTTGGCACGCACGTCATTGCGTGCAACGGAACAAAACCAAAGTAACGTTGATTTACACGAGTGGCCGCATCACACAAAAGGTCCGTGGGGTACAGCTGTAAGCGCCGTGGATGGCATGCGCTGGACATTGGCTACCGTACGAGAGGATGCTTATCATGTTTGTAACCTCCGATGCAGCTCTGTGGAACGTTACGTTAGGCAAACGGATTGAAGGGTTCCGCGTTGCTTTATGACAGCCGCAATTGTTTCACCGTGCCTCGGAATTCTTGGTGCAAACAAGCACTCCTCTGTGTGTCTGCATTGCGTTCCATGGTGAAGATGCGGCTTCTGTTGCTTTGAATCGAGCATAGCTGCGAGTCGGCCTAGTTGGAACAGATTCATTTTCTCAAAATTTTTGCGCGCAAATAAACAGGGACGAAGAAAAGGAGACACAAGGACGTCCTTGTGTCTCCTTTTCTTCGTCCCTGTTTATTTGCGCGCAAAAATTTTGAGAATTTGAATCGAGCTTGCGGTTATCAGATGTCAGACGTCTGAGCCAGACGTTTGAGAATAAGCGCGTTAGTGCAGGCCGACAATAGTATACCAGCAACAGCTGTGCGTGTATATACTTCATCGCAGCAAAAGAAGAGCAGGGTAACGGTGCAGACAAGGAAACCACGCCCAACTCGCCTACAAGCGAAGCTGATCACCTCAATGTTCTCTTCCCAACCACATACGTTGCTTGGCTTGCCAGGGAGGTGTCGGGAAAGCGAGACCTGTCGGCTGCCAATGATGCCACTACCAGTGTTGGGAATCGCTCTCAGACGAGCACACTTGGAGGGTAAGGACAAGCAGTGGTAAAGCTTCTGCTTGTCAAGTACGCAGATAATCAATAAATCGCGCCACGTTTTAGGTACATTCTCTCTCAATATTCGCGCTCCCGTCAGGCAGATTCGAGGCGCAAATTATATGATGATGTTTGTGTTATTGTTATTTTTTTATTGGCGGAGTCTTGGTCACACGTGCTCTGTATAGCATGTAAACTTGAGCGTGTACTTCCGTTTCAGTGAACTTATCACTGCTGAAACTGAAAAGTATGAAGCAACCCCGAACCTGAAACATATTAAAGCTTAAAAAGACGTAGTACATCGCGAGACGACTTTTCGTACAAACTCACTGTCGCACTTCCCCTATACAGGACTCTAGCCTGCGCCTATGAGACTGATAGTTGCGCCAAGTGCGCCATCTGTGTATGCCTCTGCACAATGCACTACCACGCAAAGCAAGCTATTAATCATTAGGAAAGCTCTTGTTTTCGCTAGACTCCTGCCCGCTCACATTGGTTTGAATGTCGCAACGCCCAAAACAACTAACTGCTGTAGAGGCCCGCGAGCACATTAGGCAACGCCTCGCCGAGAGTTGCGCATCGTCCAGAAGCCCTGTCATCGGTCAGGTTGCGAGACAAGCGTATACGTTTAAGCCAGCAGTGAGTAACGTATACCATTTAGAACACGAAGCGTTCACGGCTCTTTTTTTATTCGACTCGTTGGTTACTTTAAAACGAAAACTATCGGCGGTGTACGGCTTAGGGTGCGCTTCCGAGCAATTTCAAGATATAAGTTCTCCATCGCACTCTGAAAATAGTCCGAGAGGAGCATCTGCGGTATATCCGCAAATAAAATGACATGCGTAGAACGTTGCCTATGATGCCTTATTACCGGCAAAGGTGCAAATGCTGTTCGCCGTCTCACCGAGTGTGACAAAATGTATTGCAAGTGCCATAATCATGAGATACATGAACATTCGCACGTATTTTTGCGGGTATTGGATAATTGATCCATATGTTACTTGACTTAATTATATTACATATTTCTTGTTATTAGTTCAAACTTTCTTTTTATTCTTTAGTCTGCAACAGTACATTAAAACGTAGATTTCACCGCAGTTGACCGCCGCCACATTATCGTAGCCACATCGTATCGCCGGCCTTAGCCACTGGCTCGCTAAATTTCTGTCCGCGTCCCCTTCTTCACCTGCCACGCCCGGCTGCGGGTGTAAATTCTGCCGCTACAAGTAATTACAGTATTAAAAAAATTTCTCACTTTCTCTACGCCGTTTTCGTAGTGTATAAATATTGCATAACAAAGGCAGTTACGTTGTCAAACGTCAAAGACAATCCAGTCGCTTAACTACATGAGTTATGTCTTTCACACGTGTTCAACGTCAAAACGCCAGCGCCAAAACTCGACGCGGATTCGAGAACGTCATAAATCTCGTTGGCCAATACGCCACGTCTCGAACGGCAATCTTTCGTCGAAGCGAAACTATTACACATCGTGCAGTGATCCCTCGAGCATTTTTCGAAGTTTCTATTGGAATTTTGAATGACAGGTTCAAGGGCAGATCACATTTCGAACTCGAAAACAAACGCTGCGCTTGTCGAGTCTTCTTGCAACGTTAGCACAAGCTTAACATGAATTCTCTTTCTTTCTCTCCAAAGCCGTGATGTTGCAACGCTGTCAAGTTTGGAACTTCGCGGTTTTTGGCTGGAGGATCAAAAGACGGCGCGATGGCGACACACTGCGCAGGACTTGTTGGCAAACTCCTTCAACGTGTTTCCTTTTTTTTTTTTTCTTTTTACGTTCGAGCTCGTTCGTCTCTCCATGCAATCCCAGTCTTCTCGCAGCAACCGCCGTGCACTGCATACCCTACCGCGATTTTGCAACATTATTTCAAGACGGCGTTGCGGCGGAGAACACTTTGGGCGCATATATTTTCTTGACCCCGCGTCACCGACCAAGCGCCTGCAGGCTGGATTAGGCGTATGAGACAATTCGTAGCCTTCTAAAGCCCTCGCTGCGACGGTATATATAGCTATAGCGGCTCAAACGGCGTGCGGGATTGAATATTACGCAAAAAAAATCTTTATGCGCAATATAATGCCGAGCAAGCGACGTATGCCAGCTCGAAGAACAATCTATTTCGCATTCACCGAGGCATGGATCAAGCATATTGCTTCGCAAGACATAAGTTGTCGTGACTTTCTTACTTTTGCGATAGCAAAGATGTCGCAATATGGATAGACATCTTCGAGGCTGTGGTGCAACGTATCTCACGCCGAGGAAATAAATCCAGATTGCTTCGTAGAGCCGTTCCTCAATACGTGATGCTTCGTATATAGATGTTTGTGCAAAAGTAAGAATACTGTGGAAAACGCACGGCACACTATGAATATATGGCGTTGCGTTGCAGAGCACGATGTCGCAGGTTCGATTCCCGACCGCGGTGACCGCAACCGATCAGAAGGGGTGGAATACAAGAATGCTCATTTACCGTGCGTTGGGTTCAAGTTAAAGAATTGCAGGTGGTATAAAATTAATCGCGAGACCGCCGCTATAGGGTGTCCCTCATAACCCACTGTGTATGTAGTTTTGGGACGTTAAGCGCCTCTATTTCGTTACAAGAAACACTCCCCCGACGACAGATTCTATTCGAAGTGTCAAGAAGAACAACCGTGGGCAATGACCACATGCTGGGCGTCATGGGCGCAGAAAGCAATAATACGAGCACTGCTGCAGTACCTCCACTCGACAGGTACCCGCGCGAGAGCTTACAGAAGCTTGCTGTGCTTGCGGTCTCCCTCTGCCTTCCTTGGCTCTTTTCCTCCCCTAATCACAATTCCCAGCACAGGGTAGTAAATCGCGCATGCGCAACGTTAGGCTCCCTGCCTTGCTCCTTTCTTTTCTCTTCTTACCCGCACGCGTGCGGCGACACTGGCCGGCGCGAGCAGCGCACACAACACTGACCTCTTGGTGAGTCCCGCGTCGTAGAACTGCGGGCCGAGCGTGTGCGCCTTGCGGAGGGCCTCTCTGCGCCCCTTGCTCCGACCGATGGCGTCTCTAAGGGCGAACATCCAGTCGTCCAGGCCGCAGTTGGTCCAGAGCAGGAGCTGGCCCTCGGTGCCCACCCGAAGGGCGATAACTCCCGTCCGCTTTTTGTCGGCCCACTGCAGCCCCTCCACGTCTGCCAAGTTCACCTGCGCCAGTGCGACCCACACGTATACACTCACAACACGGTCACACAGACGGACGTAGCTCGTCTTCCGAGCACGGCAGCGATCGGAATGCCAGGACACGAGCACTCTTATCGTTGAAACCTGGCTTCAGGGAAAAGGAATATTTGTACCACAGGCGACAAATTACCTGCTGTAGTACAAGGAAACGCTGACACACTCCAACGCGTTTTTATAGATTGCTGGTATTCGATATTCTACCGGGACGTCGTACGGAGTAAAAAAAAAAAAAATAACCCATAGATCCCTGTGAAACACCATTCTTGCCTATTGAGAATACAGGCGGAGTGCCGTGCGATCTAATAATGCTTCTGTGCCAAAACAGTTTGGGGAAAACCACGGTGCGTACACGGCACGCAGATATAAATGCGCGCACAGTTCGAGATAGCTTTATATAGAAAGCGTGGCGTATGTAAGAAACAACTGTACGGCACACTGCCTGAACCACCTGAGTGAGTTTATTGTTCGTGATGATTTGGCCCTCCTGAAAGACGTTTAGTGGTTCTGCTGCAACATATAAAGCGGCTGAAGATCTTTATTTGACTAGTGGCCTGCACCTTGTGTCGATGTAAAAGACAGAGAGGCAATAAAAGAAGAGAGACAGGGGAGGACTCGCCTTGTAAAGGAATCCTCCCATCTCGGAGGTTCCGACCTTGGATTCCTTCTTAAAGCACGCCAAGTAGTCCTTGGTGAGCACAAAGTAGCGCTCCTTCCAGCGACTGAAAAACTTGTCCCACTGCTGCCACAGCAGGCCCTTCTTGACCGTGGTGGTCTCGAGCAGGGGCCCGTTGGCCGTGCCACCGTTGGCGGCCGCTGCGGCCATGGCCGGCGCGGAGTTGTCCTTCTTGACGCCTCCGTTGCCCACGGTGGACGAGGGCATGCCGTTGGCCAGCAGGCCGCCGTTGCGGCCCACGCTGCCGATGCTGCTCATGGTGGCGCATCTTACGGGCGGCTGCTGCGGGTGGTGGCGCGAGGAAGCCAGCGCACCGCCGGGACCGGCCGCCGCCGCCGCCTCGCCTTCCTTGGCCGATCGCCGCCGCCGCAGCAGGAAGCCGCGGAAGCTGCCGCCACCAATGCCGATGCCGAGGCCTCGCCTGCGCAACGGATAGACAGAAGTGGACCAATAAGTGGTATAATATACACGGGAGGAAGGGCACGAACGAATTATGGATGCATGGAGCCAGCCCTTCGGGGGCCGAATACACAAAGCTTTTCGTTCGAAAGTGTTGTTTGCCATTGGCGGACCATCTTTGGTAATAGTATGTCCAACATTACGATCGGCTGCTCTTAGCAAGAGTTTTAGTGTAAGAATTCGTTTTCTTTTGTGTGAATACGGGCCCAAAAGTGTTGAAGTGCACGCCGGTGAGAAAGATAAAAGAACAGTTATGGGGTTTTGTGTGCCAAAACCACTATTTGATTATTTATGAGGCAGGCCGTAGCGGGCGATTCCGGATTAATTTTAACCACCTGGGGTTATTTCCCGTGCCCCCAAAGCAAGGTACACGAACGTTGTTGCATTCCGCCCTCATCAGAATGCGGCCACCGCGACTGGGATCGATCTAGTGACCTCGAGCTGAGCAGCGCAATTGCATAGCCACTGAGCAACCACGGTGGGTAGAGAGAGAGAGAGAGAGAGAGAGAGATAGAGAGAGGTTAATAATATCTGGAGAGTAGCATCACAGGCCACCAGGCCTGGGATGCTACTCCAAGTGTGATGGTGAGAGATGAAATAAAGGGAGTGTGATGAAAACAAGAACAAAGTGCACACGTACACACATTAACGCACAGACACGCGCAATGTGCGCTAACACAAATGCACTCGGAGGTCGTAGAAAAATACATTGCATGTAATTATAGGTGCACTCTACCGTTGTAACTTAATTAAACAAAGATTCCTTGTTAAAATTATGCCGCAAATTAGTTAACGAGAAGCCATCTCGACTACTATTGGTGTACTTAACCAATGAAACGTTTTTCTAGACCTCGAGCAATAGGTGGATGTTCGATGAGTAAAACCATGTTTGGCATGGTTTCAGTTGTCGGTTTGTTGTTTCTTTTTTCCTGCGTTAGCAGTTTTACTTTACTCTTTCGTGCGAAACACACTTGAATCAAGTCACTTCATTTCAAAATTATTTCCCGGTGTTCTCATGAGTTTTTAATCACGGCATCAGTCGCAGTCTCATGCGCAAAAAAAAAAAAAAAAAAAGTGAGGACGCAATGAAGCAGCCGCGGCTGGCTGCATTATGTACGGGGCAACACTTTCCAACGAGCATTAATCTGGAATTAATCACCCTCGGTACATTAAGAACACTTATTTTGGTGAATCAGTCGAGTGCATCGGGGAGTTTTATTCACGAGGAGCGGCAGGCCTGACCTTCTTCATTACGCGAGAAAGAAGAGAATGAAATTAAAAAGGAAGCAACGACGAGCGCGCCAGATGGGGGCGGCTTCTGACTGAAGTCCGTTCGTTTAGTAAACAACAAACACATCTTTCTCGAAGCAAAACGAAATAAAGAGTACTCGAAAACGCAACGAAGCTAAAGTAAGAAGACGAGACGTGACAGCGACCGAGCGCGTTCGTTTTCTCGGAGCGAACTGCGAAGAGGCGTCCGTTTAATTACTGCGTGCCTCATGACGCGAACGAACCTCGGCCGTCCGTGGATTTCAGATCGCAAGTGTTCCCGCTGTACCGCTTCTGTACTTGGGCGCGTGACTATTGACGTGCACGCTCGCAGGCACGCGTCCCCGTCGTCGCACCCCCGCCCATCTCCTCCCCCGTCACCTACATTTTCCGCTGCTTTAGTTCGTCACCATTTTTTCCTTTCCGCGTCCTTTCTTTATCCACCTCTCGCATTCCTCCCTATAGTGGCGCCTTTTGTCTCGAATCTGAGACTCCGGGTGGCGGCGTACTCCGGTGTCTCTATTCTTTCTGTCTTTTACTGCTTTTTTTTTTTTTTCTGGCAGCTGTGACGCCGTTGTTTAACGCGCGCGCCGCAGACAACGGGACGTAATCTTGTTTCGGGATCAAATATTGACACGGAAAATATCTGGCGACGGCGACCCGAGACGATGCGTTGAGAGGCTGCGACGGGACAACGAAAGAAAAAGAAGTACAGGAAAAAAAAAAAAAAGGTGGCCACGCGAGAAAGTAGAAGACAAATCAAACCAAATACGAAGCAGAATAAGCACGCGACTAAACAGTGCATTGCTGCACAATGGTTGGACGACACCCAGTGCGCTTCTCGGAGTGCCGAGCACCCGGAGTGCATGGTATAGTATAGGTACACAAGAGAACGGGGCTTATATTGTACGTGAAACAGCGGGCGACACACACACACGTGTAACACGGTCTGCGTGCCGCAGGTTCTGTTGTCGTTGTCAGTGTCTCGGGCTGCTCTGCCGATGAACGCCCCCGGACGGGTCATTTTCTGTTCTGGACGCTCGACATTGCCCTCTCCCCCTCTCCCCCCACCCTCCTCCACTGTTCTCTTTATTCCTGCGTCTCCGTGTGTGATATTTGCTCTGTCCACTTCTTCCGCCCACTATCGGTGTACATCCTGCGTCCACCGTACTTTTTTTGTGTATGGGTCACGTGAGTGCCCGCGTGTGAGTGAATGATGCCACCCCTTCTCTATAACGTCTGTGCCGCCCGTAGCGCCCCCTGTCGATACGTGTGCGCGTTTATGGTGCGCAGTCACGAGAGAAAGCAAGAAGAATGGGACGCAACGCGATCGGTGCCGTCGCAGTGGGATTCGCGGGGACAAAGCAAGCGCAGTGGGCAGGCCGCGGCTACCGCGTCCACGGAGCGGGCGCGCACCTCGGGTTACGGCTAACGGGGTGAGCCATGGAGGGACGGTCGTTGACCCGAAGGAAGGGCGTCGTCGCTGCTCAACGACCAGGCCGCAGGCTCCGTGCGCCGCATGTACGGCAAGGACATCGCCGGTTTCGTCAACATGTCGTTCCTGGATTTGTTTACTTTTTGTCTTGATATGCTAAGGGCTCATTCACGCTTTGCCGCGTCTTCCGTACAGTTCCGTCCGGCCTCAGCAGCAATCTTTCAAAGAACCCTCACGGGAGGGAGATTAGATGTTGTCGGGGTCAGAACTTTGTAGATAGTGAGTATAGGCACGGTGTAGATACCAGCGATGTGCCAGGTAAAATAATGCATTCAGTAATTAGAAAAGTTGCGACGAAGTTTAGTAGAGTGGGTAGGCACCGCGCGGCAGCAGCTATCGCTGTGTTCTTGATGTGTGCCTGCTATAGTGTATGCATATACTTGCGAGAATATTCGTACGTTTAGGAAAACTTAGGACTTCAGCCCGTCGACAAGTGCACATTCGAATTTCGACACTTAGCTGTCTGCGGAACGCAGTAAGTTACTTGCATAGGTGGGAATACTCACTCATGAGTACACTAATACTAAATTCAAAGGCGTGAGTGTCAGTGAGCGACGAAGGGTGTGAGTAGACGTGAGTGAGAGCCAGAGAGTGTGAGCAGATGTGAGTAGACGTAGGTGAGTACCGGTGTGTTTGAGTGGACGTGAGTGTAAACGTGATTGAGTACCGGTGTGTGAGTGGGCGTCACTGAGTACTGGTGAGTGCGTGTAACGTGAGTATGAATGTGAATGAGTACCCGTGAGTGTCAGTGGGCGTGAGTGTGAATGTGAATGAGTGTTGGTGAGTGTTAGTATAGACGTGCGTGAGTGTGAATGTGAGTACCGGTAAGTGTGAGTGCGCGTGAGTGAGTACATATGGTTACTTGGCATGAGTGCGACTGTAAGCTATGTGACTGCACATGCACTTTTAATAAATATGCGCGCCAATATAGTAATAATAATTATTTTCTTCGGGCCGAGAAGATTTTTTTTGGCACGAACGCATTCCCATCGATTATTATTATTATTATTACTAACATTCAAGCAATTCTAAGTTCAAGGACATAAAGAGAACATAACAATTCAGACATTGCGCTGTATCGTCTCGTATTCTTCTTTCTTGTGCAGTCACACTAGCGCTCCTTGAGTGTTACGACCAAGAAACGTGCCAACCGAAATGTATGTATGTATGTATGTATGTATGTATGTATGTATGTATGTATGTATGTATGTATGTATGTATGTATGTATGTATGTATGTATGTATGTATGTATGTATGTATGTATGTATGTATGTATGTATGTATGTATGTATGTATGTATGTATGTATGTATGTATGTATGTATGTATGTATGTATGTATGTATGTATGTATGTATGTATGTATGTATGTATGTATGTATGTATGTATGTATGTATGTATGTATGTATGTATGTATGTATGTATGTATGTATGCATGCATGCATGCATGCATGCATGCATGCATGCATGCATGTATGTATGTATGTATGTATGTATGTATGTATGTATGTATGTATGTATGTATGTATGTATGTATGTATGTATGTATGTATGTATGTATGTATGTATGTATGTATGTAATACTTTATTATACGTTGACCGTTGTGCAAGTTTGGGTATAACGATTTCAGCTTAAGCAGAAGTGTTTGTGCATTGTTTTTAATCAGCCGAGAAGTAAATTTACCACTTATTACCCTGTAATGATCAGAGAAATAATGAGCAGCAAAGTGAATAGACCAAAAAACGCGCCACCTCGTTCGACGCAAGAGTTTATCGACGCAGATACGCATCCACAAAAGCGAAATGGACGAGATGAATCACGGTCATGATATGGGCGAACGCATTCACGATCAAAAACGGGCCGCTGCAACAGGTTATACAACGGCGATTATTGCCCACCAGGCGCGCTAGCTACTTAACCGCGTACCACTTCACGGGCCTGCGTAGCTGCCGGGCTTCGCAACACGCTTAGCGGCTGCATTGTCGAGACCTGCGAGCGCTTTCTCGAATCTAACGACCGCGCGTGCGAGGCCCGTCGTCGCACGCGAGCGAGTCGCACACCTGCATCGAGAGGCCGCACGAACCGTAACGGCGCGACGTTGAAATTGCGCCGGCTGTTAGAATCGCCTCGTGCTTACTACCTGTACATAAGCCGAATCGATTGGGGACACCGACACGATGTAGGGGCCTAGAAAAAAAGAAAAGAAAATGCGATAAAGGAGAGTAACAGATATTCAAAGTGGAGAAAAAAATAAAACGTAACCATGCCACTCAATTGCTCCCGCCTCCCTCCCTCCCCTTTTCACCGAGGCTTGGCCCCAGAGCCCTCCTAGTCCATTTCTACGTCTTCAATCGGCAGCCAAGTCCCGGCTTCCTTGCTGTGCACTCGTTTTTCTGAATTGCGAAAGGAATGGCTTTCCTGTCGAGGAGCGCGCACGCGCCAGAAGCACCAGCGTCGATGTACTATACGTAGGGAACGGATTCGGCAGCGTGGGTGGAGGGGGGCAGCGGCATGGCAACGGAGGCACGCCAGGCTCGCGCACCGCTCTCTGGCGAAGAGGCATAGACGTAATAGTGGGGGTAGAAAGGGGGGGGGGGGGGGCTACGGAACGACAGAGCGAGAAGAACGGCGCGAGTCATTTTCCCCTGGAAGTCGGGAAGCAGCAACGCCCACCCATCGGCGAGCGAGCGCGTGAGCACCGGAGAACAAAGGAAACGAACACGGCGAGCGCACACACATTGCACGACGACACGCTGCCTGCCAGCCCAGCTTATAGCCTTTGTGCGCGCCATTAGCGGAAGGGGGTCCGACGCTGTTCGCCGCAATCGCCTAGGGATGGCTGGCGCGGGCGTCGACCACCTTCCTTCCTGCCTGCGCTTCGGCTGTCTGCCGTGCCTGCCAGAACCGACAGGCACTGCATGCCTGTCTTCCTAACTGCCCCACACATACACACAGTCTGCTCTCACTAGATCCAGCGTCTGGCTGCCTTCTTCAGCGCCATGTCTTTGTAATGTATGTGCGTGCGTGTGTTCTGTGTGTGTGTGCTTGCATAAACGTCAGCGAATATGTCCATAGACGGTTGCGCCTCGCAATGTACTATAGTTTCGTTCAGCCCCGCTGAGGCGTGAGATGCGGCTCGCCCCGCTAGGCAACGCGGTCGCCCCGTGCATCACCTTTTCGAGCCATTCACGTTTAGCCGGCGCTGCGTGCAATTGGCTTATATGCGCACACAAACAAACGCCAGCATATACGGCCGCTGAGACAGTGAAGGACAATAAAGAGGAGGCGACCAAGGGAAGAAACAAACGGAACGGAATGACGCAGTCCGCAGATTTCTTTGACGGCAAAAGGATGGAGCAGTGCGAAGGGAGGGTATAGGGTATGGGTATTACTACTAACGCGCGCGCTTCGTTATAGGGCACCACGAGAGCCCCGCCCATTCGCGTGCGCCAGGCACACGGTTCTCGCTCGGGATGAAGAGCTCTCGTTCGCAGCAGTGCACGGCAAGGAGACGCGACGGCGTCGGTCCCCTTAGCACGCCACGCAAATGATTGAAGCTGCGCGTCCCCGAGCACGAAGCCCCCGGCGTTGTCGTTATACCGGAGGGATAACGTATACACGAGCCGTCGGGAAGGAAGACCGGAACGTGCGTGTCTCTCATCTATGTCGCTAAAGGCCGAGCAGTGGAGCCGTGTGAAAGTCCAGGAATGTTGTCTGCCACGCAGAAAGAGCAGAGGAAGCTGCATGTTTGTAAACAAAGGGGCGTATAGTGACGCATAATGGCGGCAGAAAAAAATTCCGGCAGAACCCATCTACGATGATTGCCTAAGTTACGCGTTTAAGTTATGCGATTCTTCGTAGGGGCTAGATTTTGGTTATCTTTCTTTACGCGGCCGTATCGAGGCCACATAGACCAAAGTGAGGTACATGTACGTAGGGTAGCCAAAGAAATGATCTTGCATTTAGAAGCAGGCGAATTCGCTGACTGCCCGCTTCTTCGGCTTCGCTATTCGCCTCTTTAAATAACCTTGGGGTAGCATGCTTTTGAAAACTGGCCCCCATGTATGAGTCGCGTTTTACGAGGAAACTTAAGCCCGGTGGAGTCTGTCTCAAATAAAATTTGACAACACGCTCTGCAATTTGATTTATGTGGCATGTTAAGCAGACCACTGCCCCCCCCCCCCCCTCGTCATGTAACGCCCTACACATTACGCGCCACTCCAAAATTACCTTTCCTCCCTTTTCCCGTCTTAGCTTACCATTGCCACTTTAAATTATATAGGCTATGCGCGTTGCATTGGGAAATAAATTATCTTTTTGCTTCTTGTTCAGAATCATCCATGTGCGTTCTTGCATGACCATGGCTGGCGCCTACCACGGTTATGCTACGCTATAGACAAGCTGAAGAGCGTATATGCTATCCCCGAAGTGAGTTGTCACCCGAAGCACGCCAGGATAAACCAACCTGCAGCAGCACATACCTCCATTATATTACGGCTGCGATTTTTGACGACTACAGGACTAAGTGACCGTCTGTGATAGAGCAGAGATCTGTTGTTACGTCGGCGATATCCACAGCGGACTTTCTATTCGTCTCTTAATCTCTCTCTCCCCTTTTCTCTTCTCCCAGTGTAGGGTAGCCAACCGGGCTCAGTCCTGGTTAACCTCCCTGTCTTTCATTAAATCATTTTCTGTCTCTCTAACAGGAAAGCCAAGAAGGTCACGAATCAGTGTGCATCTCCTGACTCCGCTGTCTGGAGTAAACAATGCTCATCCCTTCGTGAGCGTGTTGACTCTCCTGCGATGCCTGCTTATGTGCTACTATGCTCCCTGCACGTACGTTGACGGTATGCAAGTTCTGTATGACCCAAGGGTAATCATCGCAGCGTCCGCTCTTCTCTTTCTCACGTTCTCCGCATACTCTCGAATCTATTTATATTGAGCTAGAGAAAAACACCAACTTTGCTTCCGATGCAGGCGCTTGTTCTTTCTAGAAAACAAGTGAGTGATGTTTGTGCTGACTCGAGCGCGATGTATTTTATTTGGAGTCAATATTGAGAGAGTTCTGGCAATCGTAAAACATGGAGCGTATACATGTATAGCAAACAAACAGACGCGGGCACGAAACAAACAATCAATCAGTCATGGAAAACACAACAAACTAACTATAAATCAAGCAAGATGCAAGGGCAGAACGAAACAAAACGAGAAAGAATTGGTGAGAAACCGAGAGCGTTATTTTCGGACCTATTGTGGACGTGATCCGCAAGTTTGCGAAAGCGAATTGCGACTACCGCCGGTGAGCCAAGAAAAATGCGTGCCGCGTTTGTCGGAGACCCATTCCCGTGCTGTTTGCGCGAGCACGTCACCGCGACTGGTCAGCGTTGCATTTGGATTTCTCGAGAACACGTTTTCTTTCATATTTTCTTAGACAAGTACTTCGCGAAAACGACTGAGACCGCGTCTCCATGCAGGCAGACGGAACGATAAAAGTAAGGCAGCACATTTTGCGACGCCGTGTCGAGGGAACACAATGAAGGCATGAAAAGGGATGAAATAAAACAGAAGGTTGGAAGGAAAATGAAGACGAACGAGAGAGGACATGTGAAAAAAAGAAATTTGAACATACGCGCCAGAAAGTGGGCGACAAACGTCAAACGTCTCGCAACCCTGGCGCTTTTAAAAATAAATAAAAAAGCAATAGACAGACTTTAATCCCATTCGCGTTGACAATGGTAAGGAACAGTGCCTCGGAAAGCTGAGGCACTGTTGCCGGCATCATTCACAACGCCTAAGGTCGCCTTCACAAACATTTAAATATTATTAATAAAGAAAACACCCGACAAAGATAACTCTTAACGTCAACACTTGGAAAGCATGGGTTATGTCGAATGTCAGGATGATTAGTTGGTTTGTAGCAAAACTTAATCGAGCATTAATTAATCAGCTGAATCTGTCACGTTAAACCGCTTAGCCTGTCACGTGAAAAAGCACATTTGTGTAACAACGCAGTTGCAAATAGAAAAAAGTTGTCGCAGTTTCACCTGAAAGGCGAAGCATCAATTGCGATAGCAAATTTGAAGAGAGCTATACGGAGTAATGATAGCAGCTTTATCAGCTGTATAAACTTGGACATGCAGCAGCACCGGCAACACGCAGAACTGTTGTCGGCGCCGTCGGCGTTTTGCCCGCGTTCGCTCAAAATGCGTGCGGCGTTGGTGACTGTTGCCGGAGCCTCTGATATAAATAGGCACTTGGTGCCGCAGCTAAACGTCGCCTCCCTTCCCTCCCCCCTCCCCCCACGGCCTTTCGCGCGTCAGAAGAAGGTACGTTTACTCTACATATATGGTGATTGTAGAGGAGGAAAGAGACGCCTACTTCTGCAGCCCTTAAGGGAGCACAGCGCAGAACGCGCGTTTGTTCTCCGCCGTGCGTTCACTCCCTGTGAAAGCGCGCGTCCCTCGCGCCCTTTCACTCGCACATACAGCGTTCGGAGCGCGGCGACGATTTCATCTCCATTGACGTCATACGGAACCTCACGGCGACGCCGACGGCAGAAATCTGCTTTTGAGTGTCCATATAATTGCTATCGCAATAAAATGACACGAAACATTGTCAGTGAGACTCAAGGAGTCACAATTGCACAATTCTGAGGCTTGGCCCAGTTATTTCGGCAAAATGCGCTGTAGACTGTAAGTGTTTAGAGTGACCTGGTTGAATGGTTGAATATTCGGTTTAACATGAAACAGACGTCGGAGACGGCGTGTGTGCCAGAAAACATGATTCTTCTGATTGAATAGCGTAATGAAGATTATTCTTATTCTTTAAAGCAGATGAAAATAATAAATAAATAAATGTAAGTCAACAGACAGCGCAGAGCGTAGCCTTTTGTAAAATGAGATCGCGTCAACAAAACCTACATTGAACTGGTTGCCATCTTGAACTCTCAACCACTAAATGTGCGTCCCCTTCAAGATACGAAAATCATGCGATGACAATAACGTTTGAACCGGTCAGTATATGAGACTGTTAACTGACCATAACATCCGGCTTCCAACAAAGACACTTCAGAGCTGTTTTTCTGAAGAACGTGGTATGAGTTAGAGTACTTTATAGTCGAGCTCTTCCAACGTATGGCAAAGCTGATGTAAGTCGAAAGGTAAAGTGCCGCGTACAGGGCACACATACAAATGTCCGATGCATAAACAGATTATACGATGCATCCACGTTACCATTTACTACCTAAACCAGCGCGCACATTACGACCAAACGATGCTGCGCATAGCCATATGTCGTCTGCGAAACAGATCGCTATGTATATGGCGCAAGAATCATTATTTCATGCGGAGACGTAGTAAAACTTGCGCTTATCCGGTATTCATATTCTCCTCGCTCATCTTTCGCTACACAATTCATCTAAAGTGTACTCGCAAGGAACGCGTACGTGTACCCAGAAAAAAAAAACGAGAAAAATAAAAATGAAAGAATCCCGCGATCACACGAACGTAACGCCCATCGCAATTTCCGAAGAGAGCGAGTCAAAAGTGAAGTGCACGACTTTCCGTTATAGCCTTCCTTGATGGCTGGAAAGCATTTTTTTTTCCTTTGCCGATGCACGCTATACGCGAGTCGCGTGGCCCCTCCCCCAGGAAAGGCTTAACGAAGAAACTCGCCTTCTTTATGGTTTATGTTGTTCTCCCAAACTTCCTCGTCGCATGTTTCTTGCACCGAAGGTTTTATCGTTTATTTTTCTTCTTTCGTGCGCGCTGTTTCCTCCCCCTCCCCCCCCCCCCCCCCCCCCTTGCCATGGGCACCACATTCGACGCCACGCGCGGCGCATCTCATCTCTTTTCTGGCCGCGGCAACAAATTTGGTACGTGCACGATATCTCTCTCCATCGCCACAGCTTTCTTCGCGCACTCTATGCAATGCCAGAGAAGACGTCTTCCGCATCCCTCGCTGTATATGTATACGTGAATGTTCGTTTCCCGTCAATTTCGAGCTGGAAAGAAGAGAAAGCAAACAGTCGACAGAGAGAGAGAGAAAAGGGGGGGGGGGGGCTGAAATTTAAAGTTTAGAATCGTGGCGTTCGAGTGCTTTCGGTTCGCGCACTTATACTACGCAAACCGTACGACCGCAGCCAGTTGGGCGTGCGTGGCGTAGCTCATCTGCTTGTATAGTTTCTGTTTCACTTTTACCGGCCTTCGGAGTTCGTTTTTATGTCTTCGCCGAGTCCGGAAGGGTCATCACGTACTAGGGGCGCGCCCCTTGAGCTTGCGTGTCTGTATAGAAGGCCATACGCCGAGAAATATGCTTTTTTTTTCCTCTCAGAATCGCCGGGCTGGGCAGGCGGGCGTCCGCAATTCTGGCCGCGAGTATTTCGCTGATGACCCCCTTCTCCTAGCGAGGGACGCGGATTTTGAAGGAGTGCTGTGTGGTACCTTCTGGCTGCTCCGTGGAACATTTCCTGCTATTCCTCAAATCGAACCGCGCAATCGTAAAACTACGCAAAGTCAGTGCTCACACTTTTCGCTGCACATAGTTGTAACTTATATCTTGTGCGCATTTTGTATGCATATCGCTATCTCCTTTCTTTGTTTATATTTTTATTTTCATTTCATTTCATTTCCTTCTTTTTTTATACCGATGGTTTGACTGTTATGGGGTAGCGTCACTGTGTGTCAATTAACGGTGATGTGACGCACACTGACTGCCGAGATCAAGTATAGTAGGTAGGACTGATTCGCTGGGGCTTAACGTTCCAAAGACTGGGATGTTACCCAAAGGCGCCTCATAGGCTATCACAGACGCCGTATGGCAAGGATTTCGGATTAATTTTGCCTAGCTGGGCCTCTTTATCCCGTACACAATTATTGACACACGCGAGTTTTTGCTGCCTTCATTTGAATGCAGCCGCCGTATCCAAGAATCGAACCCAATCGAACCCGCGACTTCGTGCTCAGAGGGTGAACGCCGTAGCCATGCGTAGCGCCGACGCGGCCTGTTAATGCGTATAAGATCTGCATTAGATGAGATACGCTCGAGACGAAATAAACTACTCTCGAACCCGGATATATCGAACTCGAAGGGGATCGCGAAATAGCTCGATATATCGATAATTCGATATATAAAATAAAAATTTTATACAAAAATTTTCGAGGGGATGTTACAGCTGTTCGGTGTACACGATAATTCGTTATATTTGGGTTCGACAGTATTGGATGAAACACCTTCCCCGCCAGATCCAAATTCGTTTCTCGCGCTTCTAAAGCCAATCCTCAAAATGTTCCAGTTTTCTTTTTCATCGATGCAAGCTGCGACCGCAACAAGCATTGATCTGTCGATAAAAGACGTTCCTCATGCGCAAAAAAAAAAAAAAAAGTGCTGCGGGCGATGCGCACATATCGCCCAACGGTCGCCGCGAGTCGTTGATGACCGATAAAGCCACAGTGGAGCTAGGGCAACCAACCTCTCCTCGCGTTTATATCAATGCGTGCGGTCAGCGCGGGGAACCCGTTGCGCCTTGTATGCGACCATCAGTGTGTGCCTTAACAGCCGCCGCCCCCTTCATTACGAGCCCGCTTTCCCGTTCGGCGCGCATTTCAATTACTGGGAAATGGCGAAGCCGCTTTCGACTGCCAGCGCACGTGCCTGCTCCCTCGCGTGCCTGCAGCCCAATCGAGACTTCGGTGAAGCATCAGTTGAACGCCCGCATGCCATTGTGTTTGCTCATCAGCCTCTGATTGCGTTGAGAAGTCGCTTCGAGAAAGTGCACTTGAGCGTATATTCTTCAGTCCAACTTTCATTCAACGGGAAACGCAAGAAGGCAAAAAATTTAAGTAATCTACGAGAAGGCTGAAGTCAGATGCGCTACATACCCATGCAGTAAACGTTATTGCTCGGACAAGACGAGGAATTCATTCGCTCGAGCGGTTGACCTCGTTCTATATAAGATCGTTCACGTCGTCCGTCTTATATACGCCGGAACGAGTTTTCAACCGAGGGCTCTTGATGTGGACGGCGCACACTCGAAAGGTTATTTATTACCTGGTATTCATTTCTTCCCAGAAGCCAGAATTATGGCGTATCACAAGCCCGACCGTCAAATTCTTGTCCTTCCCTTGGTTTAAGCGCGGGATTGCTTTTATTATGAGTTGCCTTCCCGCGGTGGCCGTCCTTGGATATTGCTATTTAAAGTCAGTGTTTCGGTGTTGCTGGGATACGGGGTATACCGCAGTGACGGCCGGCGCCTATTTTAGTGTTGTGCGTTCGAGACGATGACTAAAGTGCGCTTGCGGTTTATAGCAAAGGCTAAATCGGAGCAAGGCAGAAGCGCGGCCACTTGCGAGCGTCATTTTAGAAGCAGATACCGCCGATAGAAGTCGCGGGAAGTCAATACATTTAGTTTGAAGCATTTATTGGGCAACGGCGGAAGGATAAGGCGATCTTGTCCGATTACTGGAATACCCTCCCGATTGCAGCAATGTCGCGGAAAGGACGTACTTATGCCTAGGAGATAGATACATTGATGGCATCCACATCACGGGTGCAGAGTACTAGATCACACTGTGCTTCAGGCTCAACTCTCTGCCTTTCCTGTAACTTTCCCTCTCTCGGCACAACGAAATCCCGAGGTCTTGGTGCCTGTGCTCCACACATCACATTTATTTAGTTTTCCTGAAACGGCATTGATAGTTTAGGAGCTCTGAAGCCACCGATAAACGGAGTCCTGTCTGCTCTTAAATCATTCACCATTCGCTTTTACGCGCGTAGTCAGTTTGCCAGCCAGTGTATGCCGTTAGCAGCAGCTGCTCCTGCTTCTGATGTGATGAACGTTAACTGTGTCAAAAAAAGCAGCGCTACAGCTTTTTTAGCCTGGTAGCAACAAACGATTGTCAATTGTTAATGAGAATTATAACATTGCAGTACTTCTTTCTTGCGGTATTTAACGCTATCGCTGTTAACGCATGTACGTTTATACGTATGTATTTTATTTCTACTCAGGCCTTCTTTCTTTATTTATGAGAAGAAAAAAACTGCGCTTTCGTAATTCGCAGTTACGCATTCTATACTTATTACGTAACTTGTTTCACTATGATTTGCAACAGTATTTCTATTCAACATACCAACGAAGCTTCTTGTATTTTTTTTTTTTGTGCTTTCTCTAGCGAAACCACGTTCTCGCTGCGCACAAGTTTACCCAACGTCCCTATTAAGAACTGTGAGAAATGGAAGAACAAAGACCCACCTAGGGCTGCTTGGATAGCCCGCGGAAGAAAGCGAACACCCACAAATACTGTGCTCTGCCGAGAGGCCACGTCACCATCATATTGAAGACCCTCGCGTCATATATCTTAGAAACTAGACGCCTTTCACACCCTGCTCCGAACGGCACCATCTGACGAGCATGCGCACGTGATCTCTCTCTCTCTCTCTCTCTTCGCCTCTTCCCCCATCCCCGAACTCCGAGACATCAGTTCACCACGGGGATGCGGGTCAAACCCATGCGATGGCGGCGGAGGCACCCCTCGTAGCGTTGGGGATAGATATAGCTAGGGGCTTCCCCGCCCTAGGTTCAGAGACCCCGGCTTGGATAATAATGGGCGGGCGACCGTGCTGGGCTTTCCCCACTCGACACAATTACGGCCGGCGCACAGCTCCTGAAGGTGGCAGCTATAGCCGTACGAGGCGGCTTGGCTGGAATGACGCTCATTCATCTACTGCAGACGACCCCGCGGAGGCATGACCTTGACGGAACGGAGGTGCCACCGTTGTCACAAAGGCCGTGTGTGTAGTCTCGTCTCTTCGTTGAGCCGCTGCGCAGCATCTGCTCAGCTGACGCATGGACTATTCATTTCGCATATACCCTCTTACATCATCTTGATGTTTAAGACCGTCCTCTTAACTTTTCCTATCGTGAATAAGATTATGCCTGTTGTTCCGCGTATTGCAAACAACCCATGACGCTATAGTTATAGTTTACGGGAAATTCTTGCAGGGTTTTGTATGTACTGACGATGTTATACGCTATGACCCCAAACGCTTCGATCGTGCATGCAAGGGTGTCAATAGATTCTGTGCAGTGCAAATTCATCATATACTCAACATCTGCTTACCGGCGCGCACCTACACGCCAGTGCTTCCATGGCCGAGTGAGAACACATAACACGTGTAGCTCACGTGTACAAACTAAAACAAACTAAACACGAAACTGACCATTCAAACACGAACGGCAAATAAAAAAAATATAAGAAAAGAAAACGTTGATGGATTCTATATATGACGTGAGGGTGCAATTCGTTTTACCCTATAAAGAACCGGGTATCGCACAAGCAAGTTCTAATATGTCCCCTGCCTAAAGCAGCATCTTCCAGATTAGCTGATCTGATTAGAATTTTTTTGTTTAATCTGTCCACGATAGCACACCTTCAGAGTGACTTAACTGCACTCACGAACCTCTCTCAGTTGTTTATTAAGTGACGCGAGCCTGGGAAAAATAGGCTACATAAGGGCAAGTTACGCGACAGACATCAAAAGTAAACCTGAGCGATTAAACACGTGAAGAAAACAAACGAACCGAGCAACTAACGAAGTAAACAAAATCGACAAGCCAAGAAGGAAAAGTATGTTCGAAGGAATAGAGCATCACATAAATCAGGCACACGCATGCCGTATATATACTCTGTATGCTACATCCGCGACACCTGAACGTCCAATCACAGCGTAGATTTGCGACACATTTATTTCACAGTCGCGTATACCTTCAGGAGTGTTCGAATGTGTCCGCACGGCCTGCAATCTGCCCTTTCCAGGAGGAACAGCTTTCGACGCAGCCAGAGCTTGCAGAGGCCATCGAATGGGCGCCTAAGGTGACTGCGCGTGGCTTCGAGCTTTTCCTTAACGAGGCCCCAGGGATGCGGCCTCGCCAGCCACGGTGCCCTTTTCTCCCGTACCTTCTGGTAATGAAAAGTGCCGTCTGCGAGGATCTCGATTGCGCGTATCGACTCGGAAGTAATGGGACGACAGATTATTTGCGCACTCGATTGGCGCGAACTGCCGAGCGGACGCACAATTGCGCCAGTATAGTCTCCAAGTACCGTCGCTTCTATTCCCTACAGCCACAAAGCCAATTGATGGCTTTGAAAAACAAACACGTCCCGTCAAGTTTCGGCAAAGATCTATAAATAGCGGCGAACGACAACGGGTCAAAGTGAGATACAAGTACGAGCAAGGTCAAACGTTTACGGAATGCGGGTTCCGCGAATAAGTGGAATGTCAGGCCAGTTTTAGCTTGGAACCGCGGAAACAGCACAACACTATATGTTGGTCGCATACACAATAGTACACGTAGAACATTTAAAATCTAGGCTCCCATGCTAAGGTACAGGAAATATATATTTTTTCTCAGATACCACATCACGTAATATTTTTACACCGCCTGTACATACAGCGCTGACTTTCAATTGAACCATTATTCGAAGAATCGGTCTTTTGTACTTAAATGACAAGGCTTTCTCATCAACTGCGATCACGAACCAGCTGAATTGATGCAACTGATCATGAACAGCTAGCCCGGCAGTCTATTCTTGAGAACTTCATTTCGGCGAAGCTCGAACAATCACTGCGTAGCTCAAATCAAGTAGGGATCCTCAACAAAGGCGCCAATCAATGCAGTCAATGGCTATATGTGGTGCAAGGAGCTCACTAGTTCTTTTTGTTTTCTTCGCTTACACTACCAGCTCCATCTCAATCTGAAAGTGACGAATGTTTTGAACAACAAATGTCAAGCAACAAGATGTTATGTCGTGTGTCTCATATTCGTAACGAAGTTAATATTCCCAGGAGTAAAAAGCGCACAGGACGACTGTCGTGGATGTAACTCATTAGTCAGTAAGCAGGCACAAGCCGTTCTGCTTGCTAATGAAAGTGCTTGTAAGGAATCAGTGAAATATGCCGAAAAGAAGCAAAAAAGAAAAAATGAAAGAAACTCGAGGAGCAGGCCTGTTAATGATTTCCTTTTATTGTATTACCGTTCCTCTGAGAGGCAAAGTTCCTCGTGGAAGCGTCTACCACTGCGGGAAGCGTTTGTGTTTCTTTCGCTCAAGACTGACCACTTTTGCGCAAAATTCGCATATTTTCCTGCGCAGCTTAAGATGGAGGAGACTTGTAGCAGAATATCAGAGGGATCGTACTAACAAACTGCAAGGAACTGGCAGGAACCACATCTGTAAGGCTAAAGCAACCCGGCTGCCAAGAGCCGTCACCATGCTACCGAGAGCAATGCGCATTACGCATCTGCTTTCAATGCCAGCAGCAATTGTTTCTAGGACACGGCACACCAAAGCGCATTTCATGCAATGCAATGCCACACCAGTACACGACGTAACAATGCCCATAAAACCACCTATAACATTTTACGGCGGTTTTCTAAAGTATGCCAGGCCTGCAAAAAGCTTCAAACTGGACACATAGCTTCACAGCACAGGAAAGACTCTTTCCTTGGAGCTTTTTGAACATCAACTTCAGGATCAACCACATTCTTCGTTTCAGAACTTCCTACAATACCTATAGTGCTCTGAAGTAGCATATATTTGTTATTATACCTTTTCTTTAATTATTTCGACAAACGAAGCTTACTTGTATAATGGAAACTACAGCGGCTAGACTGAAAGCAGTCTGCCTGTCGACACGCTACATGCTGATCCCTAGCCTTACCCAAACAGCAGGGCTTCCACTCCAAGAGGCAGGCTCTGGCTCCCGTCTCGGACTAGCAAGGGACGGATACGGCGTCCAAACCCCGGCCTTAAACTTCTGAGATGAAGACGGAGCTGATCGGCCATTATGTTTCCCCGACTTATTATTTCTTTTTCGCTCGCCTCCTTCCTCCTCGATTTCAGTTCGCTGGGGACGGGGGAGGAGTCCGAAGAGCGATTTCACACAATAAAGATGGCCAACCTCTGGCTTTAAGGGCCATTGCTGGTCTGGATCCCTTTGTTCTCATAGTGACCCTCCCCTCTTACATCCAACACACACATTTGCCTCCTTCAACGCAGCTTCGGAAAGCCAGCCGCCTGCTGCGACCTCGCCCCTCCCCTCGCCTGCCATTTCGGAAGAAGTTCATTGTTTCTGCTGCAGAGCGCGCGACCCCGCCGTCCCGTGCGTTGCGCAATCATGCCGCCACACTGGATAAAGGTCCGTCCTTTTACTGCCGCCGTGACGCACGGGTCACAAGGTCTGCCCGATTAAGGTTAACCAGCGACGGCAAGATCTGAAAACTGACTATAGCGACTGCAAAACGTTGCAGCAGTCCACCATGTTTCGCCGCGATCTGCGAAGAGCAAGTCGTGGGGGCAAATTTTGCGCTTCTCTTATACTGAAGCAGACATCACGTCGTTGAAAAGCTAAAGAATAACCAAGAAAAGTGCCCGTTATAGAATGAGGGAAAAAATAGTGCTTGGTAATGGGGAGTAGTGGGCACGAAAAGGGGGTGGGGTTCAGGAGAGGTCACATATTACTGCGTACGACGCCACTGTAGCGACACATCAGTCTGTGGTAAAGTGGGAGACAGGCTTATCAGCTGATTCTGTAGCACTGGCCGGGAGCACAGCTGCTGCTTAGCTTCACTAAGCTGAAGACGAGGAAAAGCGGCGTATACAGCTGCACAAATCTTTGAAACTTCGTTGCGAAGCTCTGAAGTGGTACTTCCATATCGTATTGCAGGGCCGCTCTCTGTACTTTTCGGCATAGGTAGTTGAAGAGTGTCATTACTGCCATGTCGGTATAATGCGTCTGACCAGAACACCCAAAACCATAAATCAAAACAGACTCTGTTACATCGGGAAGATTAAACGAGAGTTTGTACTTCCTAGATGGAAGAAAGACAATTGCGAGGCTTCTTTGCGTTTGCAGCAGAATAACTGCGCGGTTATACGAGCACTTCTGATGGTGCGTACATGTGGTTACTTGTATGTGACATGCCAGTCAATTTAAGCAGTAAAAATTCGTCGTTAATAATGCCAGCCACAAACGCTCGTTCTGACGACTTAGCGTGTACAGGTAGTATGTGGCAGTGCGCATGCGCAAGCCGGCTCAACTTTTGGGCGTACATATTGCAACAGGGAGCGTTCCGTACGGAGTCCCCTCACGACGTCGTAACGGGGACACAATAAATATACACGCGATATGTAAATATAGCCCACCAAGGACTCGCGCACCCAGGTCAGCCCAGGGTTGCTCTCTTCTTTAGTCAGGCGAGAGCTGGCATAATCGCTTCACTGTCTGACAATATTTACGGCCTGCCATTACTCTACGCTGCACCACTGGGAGTCGAATATACTGAACGTCAGCACACATACACACTATCGTTGCAGCCTTAACACTGACATACCCCCGGGATTGCTTATACTGTAATCAAAACGCATAATTGTTTTATTTTAATTATACGTTGCCTCCATTACAATGATTGAAATGACCAGCCATTACGCACGGGTTTCCACGTGGCGTCGTTTAGCGTACGACCACTGCCCAATTAAAAAACGCAGCAAACACCAGAGCGCGATAAGCATAGATTAAAATTAAGCTTATTGCAAATGACGCTCTCTTTACACACGTTCGCACTAGCTCCCGTAATGAGAATGCACGGCTACGAACCTTGTTCGTCCCGAAAGACGACGACAAAGTGATTTTCCTTCATTAGCGATTTCGTCCACTGGGACAGAATACCTAGAGCGGCTGGCCGACTTCCATGAGGCTGGAGAATCTCCAACAATATAGGGCCCTTCCGGTGGTGATTATTAGTTCGTTTTCGGACTGCGAGACTTGAATCTGCCGACATCGGTATAGCCTGAGAGATAAACGGCATTTCATTCTTGCAGCTCTGTGATGTACGGAAGAGTGGAAGTGACCGAGATACCTCTATTGTAGTGCTGTAGAGCCAGAGGAGAGTTCCTATTGTATACCGCCTCTCTCTCTCCTCCTCCTCCTCTCCCCATTTCCTTCCACCAGCGAAACGCAGCTGTTGCTGCTGAATACCATAATACCATAATGATATACTATCCTAACTATAATGGCGTAATACTATAAACCTACCTCTCTGCCTTTTCGTGAAAATAAACGTTCTATAATATATCGCTCATTTCTCACTGTCGTTATACCCGCGCCAACTTTCGTCGGAGTTGCGCCAATTTCCGGACCACGAGTTCATTAACAACAAGTAATTATCGCTTCGCAGTCTTCACATGCACTGCTCTTCCACCAGATTTGTTAGTCTGACGCGGTCCCCTCGCGTCACATCAGTCGACGCTTTCCTCGTGCGCGCGCTAATTCTCACCCGGACAAAAAGAGTAATAAAATCGATAATCGCAGCGCAACACAAATTTCCGGCGCCTAATTGCGCGAATGTCTCTGTAACGAAACGCGAGCGACGCTGACTTGTGCAGAAAGGAGGCTTCATCTTATGCTTGTTTCCTGTCCGAGACGTACGGCACGCTAAGTGGCACGGTCGCTCGATTCCGAGAAGTCACTCTCGCAAACCGCCAATTTCCGCATGCAGTGCGTACGAAGTTTATTCACCCACTGTCTGCCTGCGGTTCTTCAACAGTATTTTTTTCTCCCCAACATCTGCTATATAGCCTGACTAATGAAGAGCGAATTATTTGGACTGTAAGCGTCGTCAGGATCACTTCCGCTTCACCTCCTTCACCTCAGAAGTTAAGAACACAACCACTTTCATCACCATCCTCATTGTTAGTGAAGCTCCACAGGATAAATGAACTGTGCGCGAGAGAAAGAAGCCAGGAAAGAAATATGTATGGCACCAGCCTAGATACTGTGTATTGCATAAATAGCAGCACCAGGTGCGTATCACTGGTTGACACTTCCAACCAACCTCTTTGGTTCCAACTAAGCCACTTGCTTATGTCCGCTCAAAATTGTCATAGAGGTAGCGCTTTGTAGTGTGTTAGGTTTATTACACGTTTTAGGGCACTATTTACCAGCTTTGTTCACAATAAAGGCCAAGTGGGTGTCGTCTGCGGCGACGCCGCTCAAAGCATGTCGATTCTACTGGAACGTAACGGTGGCGCCATCTGTCACGGTTACGGTGAGCACCGTGTTTTCGCCGTAGTAGCGACACATGGTGGCGCCGTTCCGTTGCAGCGTAATCGAAAATGTTTGAGTGGCGTCGCCGCAAACAATATTCGGAGTTATTGCAGACAAAACAGGGTGGTAAGCAATGCTGGAAAAAGTGGCATTAAATCAAACTCACTGCAAAATGCTACGTCTATGCAAAATTTGAGCGTGAACAACCCAGCCGTTTAGCAAGAAGAGGCACGTATACCTGGCACAGCCTAATTATGAAACAGCTATTACAACCATGCCCACCCTATATATTTTCGTGTGGAAAGTCCGGCCGGTCGCATATAATCTGTTTAAAGATAGCGTGTTTGCAATGTAAAACATAAATGTTCGCCATGGCGTAGCACGTGCATGAACATGCTGAATTCGGTACGTTAACAGACACAGCGGCGTAGAAAAACGTACGTTCGTGCTTTTGCATGCCCATACCAGTGCTCAGCGCAGTGTATCCCCCTCCCTAGTGAAAGAAATCATCGCGGCAAGGTTCCAAAACACATAAGAGTATGCGAGCTGGTGTTTTATGACCATTAGGCCCTGATAGTACCTAAAATCAAAAGAAATATTCATGAATCAATGCGGCTAAGGATACCTGATTGTGTAAACGAGGAGCTCGATCTTTCTGTTCCCCTTTCGCTTACCCCCACGTGTAGGGTAGCAAGCCGGACGGTCGTCTAGTTGACCTCCCTGCCTTCCCTCTCCATGCTTTCTCTCTCAGTCATTAATTCTTCAAGAAGTTCTCGCTTTGACGTTTGTTATTAGCACGTGCAATTCAAGGCTCGCATTCACCCAAAGCTCTTCCGCTACAGAATTGTTCGTAAGAGCAAATTCCAGCCAATCCTGATGTTGTATTTATTATTAGCGAAGGCAATCCGACCGATGGCAACGAACATCCACGAACGCTAAAGACTTGGGAATTCCCTCCCCAGGGCCCTTATCGGTACGTTTCTTCTCCGTTCTCAAAACACTGTGTCTACTCAGGCGCGAACACGACGAGCACCCTGCTTAGCGCCCCCCCCCCCCCCCCCCTCAAGTATAAGCTACTAGCCCTCAAAGACAGGGCCCGAGGCCCACCGACTGCGGTGGCTATAACCACCCCTTTGACGTACAAGAGGTGTTGGGGAGCGGGGTGTCGAGGCGGCACAGTCGAACCTGTCATTAGCGCTCAGAACTGGTGGACACGCATGGCCACCCCGTCAGAGCGCCACAGCAGAGAGTGCCCACAGTCGAGCCCCGTACTCCTTCCTGCAACAAGCAAGCAGTTGCGGCAAAGCTTTCTTCCGCTGAACGGCAGCGGTACCTGACGGCGAACGATTGCGGTAGTGGCGTGGCTACAGACCGGAGAAAATAAGCGTTCCCTGCTTCGCTGCCGACAGGAACGCAGGTGTGCGCTCTTGGGTACCCAGCCAAAGCCAGGAAGTCATCCGGGAGAAGCAATTTCCTCCAGGCCCGCCGATTTTCGGCGCTTGCCGCCGCATCATCGACTACACACCGATGGCGCCATGCGCGGAAAGTGGCCGCGTTCGACGCGTGCGCCGAATCCGTGCGAGCAACTGCGGTGCTGCAGTGATGCTCAGAGTTTAGTTAGTTCCGTGCAACGTGTCCTGCAGAGGCAGCCTATGCGGCGCAGTAAACGAAAATGTTTTCGCAGGGAGTGATTTTCGGAGGGCCGGAATTAGTGCGCATTGGACGTTCACATCCCTGTTTCACAGGCACACATCGTGGAGGTTGCAATTTGAGCGTTGGCGAAATGCCTGGTCGGAACTTCAGTTATTATCCCTGGACACGCATATTCAATTTTCCTTTGTAGAAATAGGCAGCTGGAACAGTTCGAGAAATGCCTTCCCAAAATTTTTTAATTCGAACCAGAAAACTGGTCAAAATAAGCAAAAGTAAGCCGTGGCGTATTTGACGAACCGTGCTTTCAGTGATTAACGCCCTACCCCCTCATGAGCGCATGAGCGGCTTCAGAGAAAGACTGAATTGTATGCGAGCACTGCAAAATGGCACACACAAATAGTTCTGAAACCATTTCACTGCATGTGCCGCGTCTTATGAGCGAAACAGCTAGACAAATATCTCGATGTGAAACGAGCTCGGGACACGAAAGCATATCCGCTAATCATGTGGTGTGTTCGTCGGCGTGTCTGCGTGCGCGTGTGCGTGCGCGTGTGCGTGCGTGTGTGTGCGCGAATATGCAGCTATAGAAAATTTTAAGATTTTTGGTTATCACCTGCCATGGTGGCTTGGTGGCTATGACGTTGGGCTGCTAAGCACAAGGTCTCGGGTTCGACTCGTGGTCGCGGCGTCCACATTTCGGAGAAATGCAAAAACGTTAAAGAATTCCAGGTGTTCATAATCAACTCGGAGTCACCACACTACGGCGCGCCTCATAATCAAATCGTGGTTTCGGAAATAAAAACTCAAGAATGTAATTTCGCTTTTCTCAGGATATGAAAGAGCGTTTACGTATATTCGAAAGAAAGAAAGAAGCAGCGATTTAAATAAGGAAATAAAAACATGTTACCTAGAACAAGTTTTTCCTCTTTAGTTGTCATTCATCGAAGATGTGAGGTACACGCGTGTGCTGGTAGTTTATCATTGCAGTCACGTGCGTAGCTATATAAAACGGCGAAATCTGCATTGCGAGTCTCTTATAACTACGAAAAAAGGTGGATGGCATCGAGAAAACGATGCTGTGATGCATGGTACAATTGCGACTGCCTAAGCGTACAAACCACGGAATTTGTGAATGCGGCAAACATCGTTATTCTATACATAAACAAGGCGAAAAACACAAACAAGATACATACGTAAAATACTGGCACAGATAAATGACGTAACTTTCTCAGCACTACATAAAGTAAGCAACGACGGCCGTGGTGAGAGGGGCGTGGTGCTATAAGCTGACATATACCGTCATGGTTACATGCACAGCGTCTTTATTAGATTGCAGCAACGTCTGGAACATTCATCACAAATTGTTTTCGATCGTTCCGCTCCCATGTGTCTGTAACAGCCAGAGCGAGAATTTCACATCCAGCGTGTAATGCACGTTAAGACTGTCAGCCGTATTCCGTACCTTACCTCACCCCGCAGAGCGCCTTCTACCCAAAGGGGCGAACGATTGCAAGGAAGGAAAAAAAATATTTATGCCACGAGAAAAAAAAAAAGAAAGAGAGAGAGAGAGGAGAGAAAGAGAGAGAAAGTACAGCGGTCGAAGTGGCTAGGTCACTGAGTGTTATCCCGCTTTCTCAACACGTGAACTGCGACGGAACACAATGTGCTGAACGCAACTTCGGCACAATATTCGATTCGGCGAGCTTACAAACCAGCGCACAGACTTTCCAAGGGCGCTTCGGCCAGCAGCTGCGCGGCATGCGTAGCACACCGCGGCAGCGAACCGAGACTCTGGTTAGCGCAATCTGGTTTTCCGAATCCTTGGTCCAGAACCGCGTGCGAGTTTGATCTCGGTCGACCGATCGGCGCGTACTGACGCGAGACACTGGTACTGAAAAGTGGCACGGCCTCTGATACGGCTAATACGACACTCCAAGGTCTGAGAGAACGGAATGTGAATTGAGAGAATGCGGAGGGGCTGATCGAAGCTGCCGCGCCTCTCACGTTGACACATTCAGCCTCGAAGACATAACATGAATTACACTTTTTTTTTGCGTAGGGTTGCGGTTTTCGAACTTGCTGCCCATCTGGGCACTCTCAATTTCACGTGCGACTGCTGACCTGTAAAAGGTTTGAGCACCGTCTGCCTTCTGCGAGCAACTAAAGAAATTGAAAGGAATGGAAGATGAATGAATGTTATGGAGTCCTTAAAAGCAGCCCTTTGAAGGATGATTTCGGTCTGGTAATACATAGCTGCGCTTTTTATTAGCTCGTACTGTTCGTTGCAGCAATATCAAGACACACCTCCGCCACGCTTTGCTTGCACTGACCACATCATCTATGTGCCAATTATCAAGGTGTATTCCCGAAGGGAGTATTTGTCACTCACCTGACAGCATGCCGGCCTAGAAAGCTGGAGACTTTCACCGGCAGTATGTGGAAAGCTTCTCCGTCTACCGCTTTACACCTCACTTCAAAAGACACTTCGCGGGGATGCATGAATTCCCGAGAGATATGTAGTGTTCTTTTTTTTTTTGTGTGTGTGTGTGTGTGTGTATCGCTGGAGCAGTGACAACGCTACCGCTATCGCACAGTTAACTGAATGAGGTTTTTAAAGAAAGAGAACGGCTGCACAAGGCTTTTATAAGTGCCAATTCATCACCATCAGCAGGCTCGTTCATCCCCACCAGTCCTTCCATTAAACACAACCAAATGAATCTTGATTTGGAAGATGAGATAGTTACAGAACTACCATCCTTCACGCTTATATGGTGACGACACCCCCTCCGCTTTCTTCTATATTCCTGCTTAACAACTTTACATTGTACGCCTCTTAGCGTAATGATGGACTCGGAACAACCCCGCACCTTTTCAGAGAGCCGACAGACACTGCGTCCTTTGCGACTTTGATGCAGCTATAAGCCTTAGAACGGTATATTCGAAGAGTGAGCGGCACAACAATGGAATGGGACGCCGCGGCTGCATTCATTTCGACAACACGACGACTGTTTGCCGGAAAATCCGAATGATTACGACAGGCTCGGCCGCCGCGGGCGCGCTCCGCCCAATCACGCGGCGAGGCTTGAAAACGGTGACGGGATTACGGGCTTCAAATCCCGAATCCCCTCGGCGGAGTGTTCGCGCCTCCGAGCCGAAACAAAGAGATATGAAACAAAAGGGTGGGGACGACTGGGCCACGCTGAGAACGCCGGGAGTTCATGAGGCCTCGCAGATATATATACGTATATATACGGCAGCTGGCGTCGCCAGCCATCCCTGTGATCCCCAAGGAAAACAAATTATCGGGGAGTATAGGGTGTCCCGGTGGCTCATGGGAGAACGCGAGGGAGCAATCAAAGCCATACACACGTAGCTGCGCAGTTTTTACAGGCTTAAGGATTCCTCCACGCCTGAGAAGAATAGGGATATATACCGAGTCGCTCGCCGGCGCTGCAGTTCCGCTGATAGACGCTCGCGGCGCTGGCGGCGTACACGCGGAAGAGCTGATTGTGCAAATGGTTTCTGCTGCAATGTGTGCATAGTGAGCTCCGCAAAATCCTCTCGCTAACTCGCACATGCGAGGTGGCCAATGCTGCTTTTGAGGCCGAGCATGCGGAGGTCGTGTCAGCGCGGAGTTTATCGCTCCACGTATACACTGATTGATACATGTGTGACGCAAATGCTAGCGTAACTATATACGATGAGGTGCCCTGCCGGCACCAGATAAAACGCGTGCCTTAGTCCGACGGAGGAGCAATGACCGATAAGCGCGCCTGGTTAGGTATTCGATAAGACCGCTATGGCGTGACACGCGTAACCCTAACATGGCACGCACGCTCGCTCCGAAAAGCCGGACATGCCGCCATTAAAAGAACACAAAGAAAAAGTACCAAATCACTTTGTACAGGTACATTATTTTTGAAAGCGGTCAGAGAAAGTGAAAGCCCATACTATCTTTCTGAATTTCGCGTCCAAACTAAGGCCGGTGCATGACGTTATGTTGGCGTTAACAAACTCCATGACACATTGGCGTATTTGGATCCTTTTTGTTCCCGAGATATGTCGTCATACTATATAACTCCTAAGTTGGGGTGTCCTTATCGCTGTTTTGTTTTGATAACATGGCTCAATGTCCATACAGAGTACAATAGCTTCTTTCTCTTTCAAAAAAGTACGCAACAAGTCTCAGAGATTGCGGGAGCTTGCGACATCACGGAGATCTGGCGCGCAAGACAAAATGAAATTGTCATCCAAATTTAAGTTTTGCGTCGGTTCTTGCATAGCGCGTCTTCTTTCACGGGAAAACGTGATTATTTACTATTACGCATGTGTAATGTACTCAACTAACAACTTCCATTTAAGGCTGTCTGGCTTACGCCATCTGACAACGTGTAATCGCTTGCATTGGAGCCAAATCTGTTGCCGCAACAACTCATGATCCTATGTCGACACACGGCCGGTCTAGGACTGTTGCGCAAACGAGCACCTTGATATGCGCTTGCTACACAGGCCCTGATTAAAGCCACCTTGCCATCGTCAAATCAGACATTTGCTGCACCTGCAGAATCAATTTCGCGCACTCGAGCCAACATTCCAAAGCAACCTTCACGGCAACTGGCATGTCGACGCAAACGCGCGAACTGCAAAGCAGATTCGCACGTCTACCGCGTTTAGCCGCCGCGGCGCCGAAGCCACTCTGCCGTCATTAAGTCGGCTATTTGCACCGCCTGAAGACGCCACCCTCGATGCTAGGGCGAAACACTTGGAGCAACCGTCGCGTCGATACACGTGTCGACACGTTGCACGCATGACTGGAGAGTAAACGTGCGGGCGGCACGTCGAACGCGTTAGTTCCCGAGGCCCACTTAGGTGTCGGCAATCCTTTCTAGCCTTTCCTTGGAGCGGCAATATGGGCAGCTAACTCAAGAGGCTGCGGGAGCGGCCAAGGTTTGAGAAAGCTAGCGGCCGCGTTACGCGCATCGACAGAGTATAAGAGGAGGAGGAGGAGGAGGAGGAGGAGGCGAGGAAGGCTGTAAATGGCGCGGGCCAAATGAGCGTCCCCGGGGCGAACAGAAGGGCGCGATGGGCTGGCGCAATTGGCCGGGAGCCGAACGTTGCCGCCTTGCAACATCCCGCTCGCCTCCTTGACTCGTACAGGAAAAGCTACCAACGTGGGGGAATCAGCCGTATACGTAGGGAAGACGAGCAGCTATAGGGGAGCAGCGATAATGCGGGGCCTTGGCCCGCGCCCTCCAGCACCGCCGGTAACCACTCGCTTGTGCCGTGTGTAACGCCCTCATAAAGCCGCGCGCGAGCGCACGACATTTGTTCCTGTTTGTCCTTAACGCCGTGACCTCTCGCTTGTTACAGTTGAAGACGAAGACGGGTCGGGAGCGAATGGAGGATGGGGAAGGGAGTAGGCTGAGAAGCGAGCGACGCGAAGTGATGCGTCGGGATGGGGGGAAAGGTGTGTGTTGCGAGACGTACATGCTCGTCCGCTGAATTGCCCAAGAAGGAGTAGGTGTTTGACCGGTCAAATAGGCGACGACGACAGGGGTGTTGGGACATTAGAAATGTTGCAACCTGACGCTCTCACTGAGCGAAATTGCATAGGTTGTAGGTGGGCAGATATCGAGATTGCAGGAGAATGTGGGAAGACGGGGCTGGCAGAGAATGAGGTGTAGCAGGATTTCAAAGTGCTGTTTCAGTGAAACATGCAGACGCATTTGCAAACGTAGGGACAGATGGACGAGTTGGTGTGGTAACATGTTGAAACAGCGACATTGCGAGCGTGTGAACGCGCTCAACAGACCTGGACGAAAAAAAAAGAAAGAAAAAGGACGAGACGCACGTACCGCATCTTTGGTCCTCGTCACGCGTTTACACGTTCGCAATGTTTAGCCAACTCGTTCAACGGGCTGTTTTTCATCATGTGAGACATGAAGACACGAAATTCAAGTTTTTTGTTCGATTTCTTCTGTTCATGGCATTAAAACAACTGCTGGGGTATCAATCGCTCAGTGAAGCCCATGTATACGCACACGTCCATAATAATGCAATGGCAGGGTCCCCTTGTCATTGAGGAAAGTCGGACGGCTGCATGTTGGCGCCGGAAGAAAATTGCAGTAGAAGTAATTAAACACTGGAGGCATTCAAAAAGTTATATTGCGGGCTTCCTTCAATGAAAATTTATCGCGAAGCTCAAAAGCACTACACTCTTATTATTATTATTATTATTATTATTATTATTATTATTATTATTATTATTATTATTATTATTATTATTATTATTATTATTATTATTATTATTATTATTATGCCGTGAATAGCATTAGGTCGAGTACACCTACACTAACGGCTTCGGGAAACACGTAAATGTGTGCGCGTATGCTCAATGAAATATAAAAAAAAGACAGAAATTTTCATATTTATCGAAACACATGTGCTCTTGGAGACACTTCATTTGTTGTACTGTTTGGCCCCAAAGTGTAAATCAGAAGCCGAAAATGCACTATGGAACGGTACGCAGACTCGTTGTATGCCGCGATCGAGGTAATACTGTCCAGGGCTATAAAGTGAAAACTGCGGGACAGACTTGGACAAGGCTCGCTGCTGAGATCGCACATTCAGCAGGATTTAAGTGGACATGCCGGAAAAATATTATGCCTACCTATAGGAGAAGAAACAGAACGAAATATCATAAGGCAGAATGGCTACACCCGCCTCCTCCCCTAAAAATAACAAATAAAATAAAGTAAGCCAAAGAAAGCTCGCGTGATGTGTCCAGACAGCGTAGCCAAAATATAAAATGTTTCTTTCGAGCTCTACGCGTGAGAGATCTCGTTTGTTGCATGACTTGTTCGAATGCAGCAACAGTTATTTACTGGCAGCATCCGGGACCTATAAGACGGGTTTCCCATCTTCGCACGGACACACGCTATACCGACCGCGACAGGCACGAATAAATGCGACCGGGCCAATGGCAGTTCGGTCCTTCTCCTCTCGCTGTCGTCATTTTCTTTTTTTGTCGTTCTTGCGCAAGGTCGTTTTACGCGGTTACTCTGCGACGATGCAATAAGCGTGCACGCGCTAAAGAGTGACATAGTGGAGCGAAGGGCGGGGGGATTGCGTGAATAGCTATAGAACGGCGGGGTCCCATTTGGAGCGATCGCAAAACGAGGCAAAGCAAACGCCACAGAGCCGAAGCCAGTCGCGACCGCGCGGGCTTCTCTTTACGGCTCTCCTTCGTCCAGGTATAATGCGCGGCTGTAAACTGGCCGAAAAAGAACGCGGCACGTTAGGGAAGGGAAAGGGCAGTGGCCTAGCGTTCCCTGTCTCGCCTGGCGTCGTCGTAACGGTCGACGAGGGACGGGGGACAGAGGATAGGCTGTCGTAAATACGCCAAGTGTCCAGGGTGTACGGAGGGAAGGACAATACCCATAAGGGATCTAAGACAAAAGAAAAGACGGGACTTCTCTCTCTTGTTTCTCTCTCTGCCCCCCCCCCTCAATAGTGCTGGCTTGCGTGAATAAACGGCGAGACACTCGTGCATAATGGGCAGCGACGCTGTGACACTCTCAGAAAGAGATAGAGAAAGAAAGAAAAGGAAAGGCTGGAAGGTTATGCTTGGTGGCCACCATACTAAGGGTAAGCCTTAGATGATCGGGCGTAGGCACGTACAGGTAAATAAACGGTTCGATGGACGGACGCGTGGATAAGCGCAATGCAGATTCCCAGGCCTGTTTTGGGATGATGTTCCGTGGATGCGCAAGAGCATATTTTGCACGTCTGAATGGCGATGTTACTTAAGCCGGTCGGTCCATGGCTATTATACATAACTATAAACGGCGTCAGAACAGGAACCAGAAAGTGTCCACAAGACGACGCGGTATCTTGGCGATCATTACGGCGTGGATCCCGTCTTAGTGTTGTTTACTCAACGTAGCTATGCACCGAACGGCCCTGGCATATACCATTCAGATGCACAAAGTACGCACATGCGTAGTAATCTATAAGCTGGTGTTTATCAGGAATATTCTGTAGTGAGAGCTGGAGAGGTTAGCCGCGCCCGGGCAGGCTACTTCGGATGACTTTCCGCACCTATATTAACGCGATAGCGTTTAGGGCCCCGTGTCGCCGAAAATCCGGCGTCGTCAACCGGCGTGTGATCGCGGGTGGCGAAGAAAATCATCCAACCACATTGACCGCGCAGGCCCTCCACGTGGTACAAGGTTTTGGTGGACAAAAATTGAATTTCTCACAGTGAAATCCGCCAGAAAAATGGTAAAGTACGACTTTACCATTCGGCGTCGGATTCGCCGTCGGATTGTTTACCAAACGGCATGGGATTGTAATTTGAATATACGAGAAAACCTAATTCTGCTACGAGGAAACTCAAACATTTCTACCAGACCTGCGCGCGTCTGGGCAATAGCAAACAATTATTAAAATAATAAAAAAAGGTGCTAGGGCCTTCACATTTTAATATAAGACCACTAATATTGCCCCTGGAAAAACGTCTTTCCAGCAATGCATTTCATTTTAAAAGTGAAGCCGACTTTAAGAGGATGGCTGTAAGCTGGGTCTTTGTAAGCTGGCTTTCCCACGTTCAGTGTCGCAGTGAATGAAGCCTACTTGCCGTATGCGAACGATGCGATGCGAACGGGTCCCGATAACGCTATCGCCTTCTACTCTTAAGCGTCCTCCAAGTTATTGTCACGCCTGATTGCAGATATTTGCATGTATGACTTATTTGATCCGTTGTGACATAGAAATCGCCACTCGACTCTCTGGCGATGAACTCTACCTTCGTGCCTAAACAGTCAACAGGTTCAGTGGTTGCCGAAACTCCCGGCAATCTTAAGCAAGCCGCAATACCGACTGCATTTGGGACGCCCGTGTGAGTGGTTCGCGTCTCTAATTCTCGACTCGCTAATTCTATGTAAAGGAGACTCGAAATTCCGGCAAATTCCCTCTCCACTCTTGGCACGCGAACCACAGTTAACGTTTCGGCTGTGTTGCGATCCCGAAATCCCCCGTCTGGCTTATGGGCTATTGAGTTTTGCGGAGAAGCCCACTCCCAGAATGCATCACGAACACAGTGAATGACGCCTAGTCTAGAGCCGGCTCCTCAGCTAAGCGTGAAATATAGCCATTGCGTGGAAGCAATGTTGCTCAGTAATGTTTTCTTCTTTGTCCGTGTCGTAAGGCACCGTATACCGTTCATTAAACTTCCCACATATAAGGTTAGCTAAAATATTACTCTATCTTAAAGGGGCTACATTCGACGAAATGTATACTAAAACCAATGGGTCAGCTTCGCTCAATGATTTTGTAATCTTCCATGAACCCGTTCGTTCCAGCGTGTCTCAATATTGCCGCACTGAAAACATAAGCTGCCACTAGAAGCTTTTCTTGGGCATAGGATGCGAACAGATCGTTCGAAGAAGACGACAAACAAGGCACGTCATCAGTACGTACGACGGCACATGGGACGCTTGCTTTGACGCTGAGGAGTTTCTGTACAATTTCTTTTGCTAAATTCTTCACTTGTGCTCCTATTTTCCATTTCCTTTCATGTATTTCCCATTGATCTTTACTTTGCCCTACGAAACAGCACGCACGTAAATATATCTAATGCCATCCGATTCTTTTCCAATACCACATAGTAGGCATGCGCCATTTCCTTCAGAGAAATCAAGTCAAAACAACCCAATCGGAGGCGTATGAGTGACCAAGTATCGCAGGCGCAACCCAAGGCACTTGCTATGTTGACAGTATGCATACTACACCAGCGAAGTAGATCTAGCGGTGAGGGCAGGGCCCTATAAGCAACCGCACGTAGTCACAAGTCGCGTTTTATTAATCGTGAAACCCTAATACCTCCTACCACAGCTGTATTAGATAGAACCGCTTAATTAAAGATAACCCCCTTAATTAGATATAATCGAACGGACACCTGTACTTACTGTACGTAAGGTTTCCCGGCAACCTGAAAGCGTGCACGCCAGCGAAGTGGGCGAAAGCCTTTGAGAAACGATGATGATGCTTCGCCAGACATATTGTGAGCAATAAAAACTCTTTATAGCTCGCAAGATAACTCGTGAGCAAATAATTTATTCGTCCGTTTCTGTTCTTGCTTTATTTGTCTGAAGTGAATTGCGAGACCAATTTAAGAACACGGAAAAGCACAATTAGAAAAATAATCTAAATGTCAGAACACGAATTCATATGGCTGCTGAACAAAAAAGGAAGTTGGGAGATCCGTGTATTCTGTTCGTACGTCAATATTCAGAGGTATGCTACACAAAAATGTTAAACGACAAACCCGACTGCTCCGTGTATTCTGTTCGTACGTCAATATTCAGAGGTATGGTACAAAAAATGTTAAACGACAAACACGACTGCCGACATTTAAATAAGTTCCGAAGCAATATGAAAAAAAAAGTACTTGCTCTCTGTCAACCCCAGGCGTGGAAAATAACGCAGGAAATTAATGCCGGCTTGTGCGCTTTTCTGCACGGTGTACCACAATTATTTTGTGCTCCCCGTAGGAAGGTTGAGCCACAAAATATTCAGTGGCGATGGAGCGGTAAATTCGAGATAAATGCGCTAGTATTGCGTAGCACCTGTTTGAGACCCCGAATCAACGATTTAAACCATGCGATATATATATATATATATATATATATATATATATATATATAATAGTTAACAAGAAGAAAGCTAACCGACGGTCCCGATTTTTATTAATAATATCCGTCAACATTGATGCCTTCAGGTTTCATGTGGGTTTTATGTGGGTTTATTGACCTGGGTTGCCTTCACCCAAAAAGATCACGTGCTCGTGACGCCTGCGGCAGAAAGGATCTTCCAGATCCGCTGCCTAGGTTTGTGAGTGGTGGCGCTGGCTAACACTCCCAGGGTTAGTTCTAGTTGTAAAACATAAATACCCCAGAAAGTGGATGGAAAAACGGCGCCGCGGTAGCTCAATGGCAAGAGCATCGCACGCGTAATGCGAAGACGTGGGATCGTTCCCCACCTGCGGTCATTTGTTTTTTTTTCATCCATTCTCATTTCCATTAATTTATCGTTTCTTTAATTCAATTAGTAAGTACAAGTAATTTCCCCTATGTTGTCCTTGGTGTCATTGTTTGTTGGCTTCCTATGAGTAATAAAAATCGGGCCCCTCGGTTCCCTTTCACGGCGTTGATATATATATATATATATATATATATATATATATATATATATATACGCACATACATGCTCTTCAAAGCTCTCCCATCCCTTCTCATCCTCTACCACGTGACCGGCTTTCCACACTTCATACACGCACTTTGACACTCCTTATGCGAACGCATTACGATGTAAACCGCATGTCTAAAACACTGCTCGTGGGATTTAGGAGTTAGTGTTTCGTGCATATCGTTGTACGATCTACAATAAATAGGAGCTGCCGACGAAATGGGTCATGCAAAGAAAGCTTTAGACGAGCAATACAAAACAGATGAATAAGTGCGACGTAGAGAGAGAGAGAGAGAGAGAGAGAGAGAGAGAGCTCAAATGCTTTTCTGATAAGCCACGAAACAACGTAAGAGAAAACGAGAACCCGAGATTAACGTCACAAGCTCATAGCGTTGACGCGCTCGGAATCCGTGTCGGCATTTGACCTTTTAAGACTGAGCGCCGAGCAGTGTAATTACATAAACAACACATTCTTCGCAGGTCGCGCGTTCACAGCGTTAAGTCAACTTACTATGAGTAATATTTCGGAACTCCGATGAACGAGTTAGAAATTGAAAACGAGTGCGCCTAAATGATTTGAAACGACCTATCTTTTTTTTCTTTTCACGCCCAAAACTAGACTTTCTATAGTAAAACAGTGTCACAATTGAAAAAGAAATAATAATAGTAACCCTTATTATTAAGTCTTGTGAATATCAGACACATCATCTTTAATGATAATGAGGCAAGAGATACTAATTAGGAGAGGGACTTACGGGAGTAGTAGCATCGGTTAACTATTCCGCGAAACTTGACAACCTAACTTAATTAATCTCCTGTGTACATGAGCATGAGTGGGAAATGTAATACGTGTAGGAAGGAATTCTTACGGTGCTTCCTTTGCGAGCGAAAAAAAAATGGTACTGCCTGTGTAATTACTCGGGCAGTGCGGTTTACACAAACCAAGTCGTGCAATACTGTACCGCAGGTCACTTGAGCGATGACGATAGGCTTCCAACTGGCTAGGAAGTCTAAGGCAGCATGTAGCGTGCTGCGGTGCGTTGCCACAACAACCGACGTGAAAGAGACGCGCCATGTGTATACGTTCGAAACATTCCACATTCTGCACATATCGCTTGAGTCACTCACGTAGTTCTTAGTATTAAATGGAGAAAGGGAACAAAAAAGATCAAGGAATAAAAGTTCTCGTGGCGACAGATTTAATGAAAACAGGAACGCCGGCTATCTGCAAGGGAACGAAACGAGGTTCCAGACTTGACATTCAAAAACTTTAAATGCGATTAGTACTTATAATACTCTGCCTCGGCGACGCAGTCGCGATGTGCACTACAGGAGTGATCAGTGCAGTGCTCTTTTGAGCGTTGCACCCCGAAAATGCGTCAGTGGAGAAAGATCGACTTGTTTACGCTCCCACGCGCAGCAAATCTAAATTTTATAAATTCTTAATCGGAAATAACACAACGAGGGCCACGGATGCACCGAACAGACGGCATTATACGGAAATGGAGTATCTAAATTTAAAGCCGAGGGAGTGGTCGGAAGCGCGATTTACAAGGAAGACATTATTTCTGGCAAGCACAAAGGCTTCAAGATGGGAGGAATGAGCATTTAAAGAACGTTCCACAGAAAGGTTATAATCACTATTTAAGTAGTCACGACTCAGGTTAAAGTAGCATCAGGCATTCCTGCGGATGACCGGCGGTCGAACGTCACTCATAATTGAGCAATGTGCTTCCACCGTGGCGACATTTGGCTACTGGCTGCACATGACTACGCACTTTATTCTTCCGCCTTAACTGGACAATGGAAGCGAAATATCAAGTAAAGAAATTCGGTACATTGCACTTACCGAATTTCTAAGAGATTAGTCTTACTGTGCTGAGGGACTTGATATGTCATAAAACGCTAAAAAATGAGGGAAAAAAGAAGACAGAGAAAGATAAAACATTCTTTCAGTTCCCGTACGAGATATGTTATCTAACGAGGTGGGGAGCACCATTCCCGTCAGCGGAAACGACAATTCGTTGGAGGTGTTATGCAAAGACACTCCTGTACCGTGCTTCGGGTACAGCTGTCAAAACTAATCCGGCGTGCCTTCGTAATTAACCCACTGTGCAGTTTGCGGACGTTAAACCACGCAGTTTAATTTTTTGATGGACTCTGCTTTTAGATAGGTCATCCCGCAGCGGGCATCTTAGCGGCGACAAAAGCTGCGTCGAGTACCAGGGCAACGAGTGAGTTGCCGCGGTAAATCGGGGCTAACGGTCAACCCGTTGCTTCCGCGATCGTATATACAGGAGGCGCCCATAAAGGAAGTTCGGCGCAACGACGAAAAAAGTGCTCCTTTACTACCGCCATTATTTTCTTTTTCTTCGCTCCGTTTGTCGTGCAAAATCGGAATAAAAGAAAGCGCGTCGTAAAAGGAGGTTTGCGCTTGATGCACGAACAGCTTACAGCTCAACGCACGTATCGGTAACAACAATACGTGCCCGCGTGTAACGTTCCGCGATTGCGCAGATAAAAGAGCCGTTACACTTTCCGTGTCGATTGTGTCACGATTTTTTTTTCTCCCCGTGTTGTGGTATATAAACTACATACTCCGCGCGACGCTGTATTTGCTCTTGCGAGACGCCGTTGACGACGGATACAAAATGCTATACGGTAACGTTTAACGGCTAGGCGCGGGCTTTCGCGGAGGCCATATCGTGGAAGCTGAGAATGGTATAGTAAATATTGCCGCGAGTTAAGACGGTAAAATTATGGGCGCGGCAGTAAAAGTAGTCCTTCGCTTGCGTGGCCGGCGCGTGTCAGGCAAAGCACGCGATTGAAACGCTACACAACGCGTTATCCCCGCTGTGAAACTAAACTGGGCCAGCTCTCATCGTGCACATAACGCGCGCTGTGTTTTGAACAAACAAACAAACAAGCAAACAAGCAAGCAAGCAAGCAAGCAAGCAAGCAAGCAAGCAAGCAAGCAAGCAAGCAAGCAAGCAAGCAAGCAAGCAAGCAAGCAAGCAAACAAACGCAATGTACCACTTGTGCTCTCTATTTTCTTCGATTCCATGCCGCGGCGGCCGTATTTCGGTGGCGGGGGAGAAATGCTAAGACGCTCTTGTTCCGTGCATTAGGTGCACGTTAAAGAACCCGATGTGCTCAAAATTAATCATGAGACCTCCACTACGGCTTCATTGTACAGTGCAGTTCCGGGACTTTAAACCCTACAATGAAAAATTTTTGCCTGTATTTAAGTGTACGTTTATTGAGCTCTTTTATTGCAGCTGCTATACAGGACTCCGCTTGAAGCAGAGGCGAATAACTACAGTGTGGGGAGATGTCATTACAGACCCATGCAATCTCACGGCTAGGTACATATCGTTACTACCCTGCCGTAACTTCTGTAATAAGTGACGTCACAGTGCTTGCTGGTCAGCAGGAACAAGTAAACCAGATTTTGCCAGGCGAACGAACACTTTTTTTTTTACAGCGAGTCCTTTGCGACCGTATTTTGAACATAGCCCGTCTACCGACATAACGCAGCCTACATAACCTGTCTGCCATAATTCACCCAGGTGTTACGACACGACGGGTCAGGTGGCTCGTGTCACTCGGGTGACAAAACAGAAAGTGCATATGTCTGCAGGCTTTTCACCTCAAACTCGCATGGGTGGCTGCCATCTCGTGAACGACCATGGGTATAGTTGCAGACCACGCACACAGGCACTCACGCGGCGTGCCCGTGAACACGAGTCAAGGAAGAAATATCGTGCTCCATATTTGTCACGTTAAGCAGATATGTGTTATGTGCACTTCCACGTAAACAGTTTCCAATCAGGGTAGGAAAGTGACGGGCAAAATGCGGGTTAAACACTCCAAATCATTCCGCGTAAGTGCGCCACACCCTTTTTTCTGTTTTTTTTTTCCGGGGTATGACTGCAGTGGCGCGTATAAAGCGGCAACAGCTGCGAACCATCATCACGACATATGCGTGCACAACGGGCGGGATGCCGCGCCTCCGCATTCTTGACAAAGCTTCCTAAAGTCGTGTTGTTTGCGACGGACGAGTCACGTACGTACGTGCGCATTTATTTCGCACTTGCCGCACGCAATAGAGTCTGGGTCCCGTATTCACGAAACAGTTTTTACGCTAGACATGTTCGCAAGGACAAGAAGCAACCAATAGTCACGTTGTGCAACAATCAACTCCGAAATCATTCGTTCGCTTGTTTTTAATCTCGCAACCACGGTGAAGCATTCGTTCAAAAGAAAAAGAAATAAAAGAAAAAAAGAAACTATAGGCGATACTCCATCGGGTGAAAGATAAGCTTACCTCTCACCTTGCCGGCTGTAAATGTGTGCATTGAAATTGAACAAGTGTAGAACCTCAGTTGGCGGAGGGCTGTTTAACTACTGGCCACATTGACTTGAACCTTTATCCATATTTAGATGTACAATGTGATACTCTGAGCTGTAAAATTTGCTTGTTTGGCCGATCAAGCGGTTGGTAGAGCTAGATATGTAATGAAAAAAAAAAAAAAAAACCACTCGCCGCAATCGACAATGTCAACTAGCTACAGCATTGAAAAAAAGGTTAATGTAAAGTCTGAATAGGCACGAAGAGCATTAAAGAGCGCTCACTAAGAAGAATCAATGTAATAAAAGAAATCAATCAATCGATCCATCATCAATTTTTTACCACCCGTTTCTGGTACCGCTCTGCAAAGCCCAGCACGTACTCTTGGGCTGATCACTCTGCCTCTCAGGTTAACAGCTTATATTACCTTAACCTGCTATGGAAACAATGCATACACTGCAAGAAACAGCTAAGGTAACGTTAAGAGGCGTCTGGACTCTCGGCAGGAGACAAGCTATGCAACCACCCAGCAGACACGATCTCAGAACGCGTGACCTTGGACATTTGCAGCACCATATCCACGTTAACCATTGGTGTTCTTGGTGATCTACACGAATGCACTGCGATACCCGGAGGATTCTGATCATCCGCAGGTGCTTCCACGCTGCTATCTCTTTGGTAAACAGTATTGCTAATGTCAGCGAGGACGGTACATAAAAAAGAGCTAACAGAGCCTAGATAGGGAGAATAGATCTAGGCTCTCTTACTGAACCTAACCGTATGCCACTGACCGAAACCGTCTGTTATTATAATTACGCGAAGGACACGCCCGTACATAGCATTGTTGCTATATACACGCATCGAGGTGCGCACATATTGGCTTGACTGCAAAACGAGCAACGAAGAAGAATTCGAAAGAGGTCGAAATCCACTGCGCAAGCCGACACAAGTTCCGACAGCGCTGTAGGACAAAGTAAAGAAGGCTTTTCACTTTGGCACATTTTGGCGGTTGTTTCTCCGATTTATACGTCAATATTTCAACAAATCTAATGAAAAAAAAAAAAACTGTTTGGAAACTACACGAGTGCAAAAAACTCACATTGCCAAATCTTTGGATCAACGCGGCGGCCGCTCTGGCCGTAGCATCGTCGATGTCGGTGAAGTGTTATTGCCGTGCTAACGAATACACGTGGAACTGATTCGGAGTAAAATGGCGTACGCTCCCGTGCGGAACGCAGCTGACGGCGCCGCAGTGGCGCGAACAGCAGGCAGCTGCTGCGTGCGATATACGCTGCAGCGACGCGGCGCGTGTTGCGAAAGTAAAGAATTAAAATGAAAGGATGGCACCAGTGGCCTCCGTTATCCGAAATGCAATGCGAACCCTGCTACTCCTTGCGCTCATCTCGGAGGCCTTATTAAGAGACCCTTTGTTTTGCTTAAACAGTTGCCGCCAGCAGTGAAGAAGCTGGCATGGCGTGCAGAGGCTTGCCTGTCATTTCGTTCTATGCGCAGTTACGCAAGAAAGTTTAGTGCGCAGTAATGTTTTGTTTTTCTTCGCAGGATATGATAATGAATGAATGAATGAATGAATGAATGAATGAATGAATGAACGAAGGAAGGAAGGAAGGAAGGAAGGAAGGAAGGAAGGAAGGAAGGAAGGAAGGAAGGAAGGAAGGAAGGAACAAGAAAACAAACAAATCAGTGGGTAAGTGAGTGAGTCTCTACCGAGCGAGACCATGAGAGATGGGGCATTTACATACGAATCAGGGCCGTGTGCATACTTGCCTCAGAATCAACCAGTCGAGGTTGTAGGCTTATGGCGCTCCGTGGAACTATGCAGAGGTAGTGGTACGTAACCAGTACTACCGTCAGTGCTCGAGCAGGTGTGGTGGGCGCCAGAGCATGAGAGGAATGTTTCCGCTTCTATACCTGCCTTTTGTGCGGTGCGCGCTGCTCTGAATAGTGGCGCGCGGTCGGCGGTACACTAGTGTCCTTGCGTATTCGTGGTGCCTAGCACAGGTTAACTAAACCAGCGACCAAGCGTTAAGATCCGGGTTCGCGCATACCAAGCGAGCACTCAAAGCGAGCTCCGCCGTTGTAATTGTTTGGCTCACCAGCTTAGCCCTCGATACGAACTCAAAACATAATTACAAACCTAAACGACAGCGCGCGTCGTATAGTTGTCGAAAAACTATTCCCTTGGTCCGAAGCCAAGCGACACGAGAGGTCGAACTAGCGCCATCAAGATAAAAAAAAAAAAAAAAAAAAAAAGCGACGGAGCCCTTTAGAACAAAAGAGTAGAAAACACGACGGAGGCTGACATTACCTGAGCTCGCACATAACAGCGATAAAAGCGTCGTTTAAGCGCATCGCGCAAACGTTGGCTTAATTCACGGTTCTTGTATCAACCACTGTCGTGCAACAACGATGAAGAGATTATACGATCTGTTCACGTCGACATTGCGAACGCAGGTACATTTAAACAGATGCTTGCAATGACACGTTCCTGTCGATACTCAAGCTATCCTTGTCGTTGTTATTGTTGATATTGTAGTTGTACAAATAGACTCGGTTCTAGCCTCGTGACGACGCAGTCGAAATACAACACACCCCCAGCAAGTCTTGCGCCTAAATGCCACCCTTCGTGCTATTCGGTATATTTCTCGCGTTTTCTTATAGAAAAGCTTGTCGAAGGCTAGAAGTTAATCTGGGTTGATCCTAAGCGACAGCGCGCGTCCTATAGTTGTCGAAGAACTATTCCCTTGATCCGAAGCCAAGCGACACGCGAGGATCTGGAAAGCCAATGCCACAACATTCTGCCGACAAAAGCGATCGAGCCAAAGTGTATTCGCTTCTAACAAAAACCGCACTTCCATGGTAGATGTGACCGCGCTCTACACGTGGGGCCACAGCGAAGTGCGTCTCACTTTATGTCGTTCCCGGAATTACGCTCGAGGGCTGACTCGTGCGTCGTCGACATTTTCCATCTTCCGTATTTGATCACCGAGCGGCGCACTACATGCAGACGCTACGCGAAGTGCGCAGAAAGACTTTAACTGAAGGAGAAAGACGCGCTGTTTAAACGAGTTAACACAGCCTCGCCTCGTCGCGGAATGCAACGAAGCCATTTGTCACGCGAAAAAAAAAAAAAAAATTGCGCCCGACTCTCGACGCTGCCTGATGCGTTTGTTTTCACCGGTGATACGACAGTCGCCGACAGAGACTCGTTTGTCATCGGCACTGCACCAACGCATTCTCAAATGCTCGCCAATAATTGTTTCCATTATTGAGTCGGTCGTATATAACGCGTGTGTATTGCGCACTTTTTTTTTTTCATCGAACGCAAAAAAAAAAAAAAGAAGGAATTCCGCCTTTGAGTTTTAGTTTGTGGCGGTTAACTCTTCGGTATCGACAGTCAGCAAGTCGATGTTTTCTCGACTAATATACATGTATACGCCTCTTCTATACCCCTTTCCGAAATGGCATCGGACGCTTTTGTCTGAGCGAATTTAATAGACCTGAACAAACAAGTCGGTTTGCTCTTCCTCGAAAATAACCGACGTTACGAATGTTTTATTCATTAGAGCGCGCGCGCGGTACGTGTTCGTGCAGTGCGCAAAACGAAATGGATCGTTGATGCTGTAGAACGTATTTACTTCTGCACAGCTCTCTCTCCTCTGAGACCACGTTGCAAGCGCAGCTCCGCTGCCGCTTGGCTGCGTATATTGTAAGCCTTGCAGCAACGAAATATCTGCGACATATTTTCTCGCAGCTGCTTTTGCTTCTGTCTAGAGTTCGCATTCCATTTGCAAGGTTAATGAATTACAGAGAACGAAAGACTACAGAGAAAAAAAAAACTTCGTCGTTGGGACCACGAGAGAAAGATCGCTGCCGCTCGACATCGTTTCGTTTGGGCGGGAACGAACGCGCTCTGTTTCAATGCACCCTATGTATGTATACTTATACGCTGAATGGGCCGCGATATACTGTTCCCTCCGGTTTCATGAATAATCCGCGAACGCCTGTATATAGGTTTGATTGGCTCATTACAACGCCCGTTCCGTTCCTACTCGTTTAGGCTCGTTATAGGAAATGGGCGGCTATTTGCTCGCGCTCGCTTATTTGCAGGAAACGAAGGGGCGATTCGGCGAGCGGGACCCTTTCACCGAACAATTGTAGTTTCGAAATGAGCCTAGTGACTCTCTTATTTCATTCTTTTTTAACCTCAACGTGGACAGGAAGCCAATTAACTGGCACGGAGTCCAAACCACGAGAGCGAGTGTGTCTTTCCGGGAGCGAGAGGCAGGAAGGAAACAACTCAGGGAAGTTTAATGGTTGTTATGAAGACAAGGCGATGAAGTTTCTATCAGCGGCGCTGTCTCGGCAGTTATGACGTTCGGTTGCCGAGCCCGGTAGTTCCGGTCTACTCTACCAGCCGTGGCGACCACACTCCGGTGGAGGCCGACTGCAAGAGCTCCAGTGCACTCATAATAACCACTAGACGCCAAAACCATATGTGCTAACGACCTTTGCATTATAAAAGGCTGTTTTCGTCGTGTTTATGCAAACACGTACATAAAAAAAGCAGATTAAACCTATACAACATACTTTGCGCCAAACGATTAGTGGTATGAAGGTTAAGAATAGCTTCACTGCGATTACGACGAGACAAAAGTTGAGTCCTGACGGCAGTAAAATATTTCCACAAGACTGCAAGCGAGCAGAGATAAGTCCGGGTCAGTGTATTTCGAAACTGTCGGGCGCCGTCGGGAGTGAAACTACCATGAACGTGTAGACAAAAACGTTTTACGATTACTTGCAAATGTGATGCCATTTGTGAATGTATATGGATATATACATCTGGTTGCCTTGTTTTTATGACACTTCCCGGCTAGTGTTTCTGGCTTTGTTTTCCCGTAACCTAAACTAGCTTCCTCCATATTTATGACTTCGCTATACAGCGCTATACATGCGAGTTTATTTTATGGCGAATGTATTTGTTTCGGCTTCTCGTCCGCTGGTGACGGGATGTTAACAAGAAGCTCTCTTTCTCTCTCTCTGTCTCACGCACGCACGCACGCACGCACGCACGCACGCACGCACGCACGCACGCACGCACGCACGCACGCACGCACACATTTGCTTTAACAGAGAAACTGGCGCAAAAAAAAAAAGGGACACACAAAGGTTATAAACGAAAGACAACAATCAGCAGCACGAGACAACTCGTCTCCACATCGCAACTGGCCACAAAGAGCTTTTGATTCCAACAGCAAGAAAAACATTTTTTCTGCCCCTCAGCAAATGTGATTTCACAATTGGAAGCACTTTGCGAATCCAAGCTCGCTATAGCCGAGTCCTCCCGCGTCCAAAAATAAAACGATGGGGGAAAAAAAAGAGGCAGAACATACTAAAACATAAGAAGCATACGAGACGATGAGGACCGGAGGAAATTCAACTAACAAACAAGAGAATAATACCACAAGTAACGAAAAGAGGCGCATTTCGTTTCGACTTTTCCCGCCCGCTCCCTACCCCCATCGCCTTCCCGCAAATGCTGCACTATTAATTTCCGCTTCAAGTCAAAATGCGTTATTTTATTTTATTTCCTAGGTCGGTTTCTTTTCTTTCTCTCTTAAAGTACCGCTTTCTCGCTGGCTTCGTACGAATTCCCAGAAACGTTAGCGTCGACGCGCGGCCGCGAGCTATATTGTGCCGCTTCAGCGATGGCTTGCCACTCGCGCACGCCAGTGAGGTCGTCCAGGGACCTTCTCCTTGCCTTGGCGAGCCCCTCGCGCGCGCATTTCGCGATGTTTCTTCTCTTTTATTATTCTTATTCGCTGTAGCTCTTTTCCGCCATCTTTCTGCTCTCGGTGTTCCCAACTGCCCAGCCTTACGCGTAATCTCAGGAGGGCGTTGCGCTCCTCTTGCACAGGCGACGACGTATATGAAAGCGAGTGCCTTGCGCAAACGAGAGAGCGAGAGAGAGAGAGAGAGAGAGAGAGAGAGAGAAATAGATAGGGCAGAGGCGCGCTTCTGAGCTTTTGACCGCTGAGCGAGCATTAAACTACGCTTTCGCTACGGAGCTCTTTTTACTTTCGCCAGGCGAGCCCCGACGGACGGTTTGTTTAGTATTGCGTGCCCCACCTTTTCCAGTTCATCTATATGTAGGCCTTCGAGCCAAGCCTTAATAGAAATGTTTTAATTATCGCAATTAATCATCACCATTGCTAGCTCGCTCTCGACCAAACGCTGAAGAAACGGGAGGTAAGTGGGCACACGCGAGCGATTTCAATCCCACGTTCTGCTGACCTGTGTACTCACGAGAGCCTTTAATATTACGTACGGGTTGCTATCTGAGTTTAGCTGCTCGCTCGTGTTAAAGTATCTATACGCCTATATTTTCTCCAACCACTTCTGCAATATGATTCGTCTAAGCGGCAGTATACACAAAAATAACATTTGGAATGTTCATGAAATATACGCGAGCACTTAATCTGATAGGAATAAAGAAAGCAAGAAAGAACAGACATGGGGAAATAAATTGAAACGATACTACAAGGAGGAATGGAGAGGGAACGGTCGCCAATACGATTGTTTTTTTTTTTCTTGATACGCATTATAGGAATGCAGCTGAAAGTAAACAAATTACCGATAAGATTGTAAAAGCTTTTCACAAACAGAACCTGTGATTGTGCACAGGATTTGAGAGGCAGTGAAACAAGAAGGGAGCAACCACAAAGACAGACGTGAAGAAAAGACAGAGAGAGAGAGAAAAGAAAAAAGAAATTGTAGGGTCATGCGGAAAGATACGTAGCTGAAAACGGGTATGGTGAGTCAACCGGTAAAGCTCGCGTTGTTTTCGTCTTTCTTTTCCTGCACATTTCATTCTTATTTCTTTGGCACATCGGAGTTTAGTTCTGTGTCAGCACCGTGCTTTGAAACATGGTGGGGCAGAGGTGTTAGATCTTAATGTAAGAAGTAATATATTCATCTTTCGTTTTTATTTATTACGACAGCACGAATAAAACTGAATTTTCGTGAAAATAAGATAAAATGAGCATACCTTGTACATCGAACATAAAGCTAACACCTTCTAACCATAGATTAAATAGAACAAGGAATAAAGAAGACAGTGACTCTGACCAAGACCCCGCGTGGTACGTGCTGGATACCCGGGCGGACGGGCGAAAATGATGCATGCTGGTATATACGGCCCACTAAGTATATACCTTCGGGGTTGTGAAAAATGATCACGCGTCACGAGTTGGGTCTGTTCCGAAGTGTGAAGAAATATGAAACAAAGAAAGGCACCGAACAGCAGGAGCGAGTAATGATGAAGTGAGTTGTTCTGGCATCCTTAAAAAAATAAAGAAAAAAAAAGGAGTAGGAGGTTTTATGAACAGACGAAACAACTGTTGTTAACAGGATGGTGTAAAGGTACAATGTGTCCAATAGCGTGGTGTGCTCGTAAAAAAAAAGGAACATAGAGAGAGGGAAAGACAACGGCCTTTGCAGCAGAACCAGACCGGCTAAGCGTAAATGCAGTTGGGAAAGAAATTCGTATAGAATGCGAGGGGTCTTTCTGAAAGGTTTTCGATTCAATTACTGATTCTATATTTTTTTCTTGCTTGTTCGCTTTCTTTTTGCTTTAATAGACAGAAGAAAGACCCAGAAAAAAATAACAATAGCGCACTGGTGTAGCACAGGCTTAATTAAATGAATGCAGAAGTCTGGTCGTTCGATGACACTAGCTGAATAAATACAGAAAGCGGCAAACGAAAAAAAAAAGTGCGTATAGGCGAAATTCTCTTCCAAGAAAGTGTTCACTAAGGCGTACAAACCCGTTGCTTCTGGAAAGCCAATCGGCACGACGTAAAGATAGAAGGGTCACTTTATTTCGCCGGGTGAAATGTTGGAAGTAGTGCGAGGGACAAAGTACCGTGTGAAAGGAAATTTAAGCACTGCTTTACTCCCAATGGCTTGCCATCAAGCTGCAGGAGAATGCGTAGAATTTTAGAGCACTTAATGCGTGCTCTGACGTCTTAAAATAGAGGAAAGAAAAGAAATCCACACAAATGAAAGGAGAGGCAATGATCAGAGTGGCGCGAACGAAAGCATGTCTTTGCGTGCGTGCGCGAGTGCGTGTGTGTGTGAATTTCAGCTCCGATTGTTACACTCGTCCGCATGCATTCGTCGGCATCAGACGTCGCTCATTCGTCGATACAGTTTGCCTTAGGTATACCGGCGGAATCGAGTCGTGCATAGTGTACGTACATAGTGCGTAATGCGTACACAACATGCCTAAAAGCCCGAGAAAATATTTAAAAAAATTGGGCTCCAATCCACGCTGTGAAGGTGGTTGGCCAGCGAAGCTGTGGTGTCACCTGATGATCCTATAGACCAATATGACGTAGCCTTGAACTGGGTCCCGCCGAGCCTGACCACGACGCCGTTGTGCATAATCACGTTGCTGTTCATTTCGTCGCTCATCGTATACGCGCTGCTCTTCAGACGTCCTAACTGTGCGTGGCTTGCTTTGGGCAGGAACCGCTGCGTCCTGCCTAGCCTGAGCGCGACGCCGTTGCGCATATTGACTTTGTTGTTCTCGCCGCCGCTCATCGTGTTCACGCTGCTCCTCGAGAGTCCCAACTATGCGTGGCTTTTCCATACCGTTATCCCAGCACAAATGAAATCAGTTGCTAGGTGGGTTCTTGCGGCTAGACGCTAGAAGCTTGTGGCGAACGCTATGCGCGAAGGCGAGCTTTCTGGTTCTTTTTTTTTAGTTCCCCTGCACGGCCGGCGCCGACGCTGCCGCGGATGCGCGGAGGCGAGTGCCATCTGGTGGTGCTGCAAGGAAACCGGCGGCGCACGCGGCGCGCGCCTTCCGCTGTGATTGGTTGAATTGTCTGTCGCGGTGGAGGCGAACAAATCCCGGGATCGCAAAACGGCAGCCGCAAATATTGAAACTTTCTGCCCGCGCAGCCTTGTAGCATGGCATTGCTACAACACTGGTAAAACACGCACCTCGATCCTCCCCCTCAACACCCCTTTCTCCCCCTTTCTGTAACCCTAGTGCATTATAGTACTCGATTCCGGCTGCATATCTGAGCTAGCTGCCAAGAAAAATAGACAGAAAGCCCATTAGTCTCCATCACGCGTATGCTGTAGAACTGTGCAAGCGTCTTGTTCCTAATTCAGTTGTTTTTTTGACAGAACAATGACGTATTAGGACCTGAACATCCCTAGCGTATAGACGTTTTCACGAGGGCGCTTCCGACGGTCTGGCGTGGAGAGTATGTGTCAGTGTTGCCTGTTCGGTCTGGACTGTGAGCTTGCCTTGCGCTTCCATTGCGGAGTGGTAGCTTTCCTTCGATGCTTCCGTTTATTTTTGTCACGAATGACTTACGCTCGTAAATAATGACATATATACTCATCAAAAGGCTACAGGCCAGCACTGTGCAGTTTATGGGTGCACAAACAACCAGCGGAAAATAACGATTTTGGGGACTAAGTGTGTCCACAACACAGCACTCCGCGAGACCAATGCCGATGTGATATGTTCATCACGTTTCGCCGGTTTCCTGCATCACCTGAGGACTTGGCATTCCAGTCTAATGTGAACCAATGCACACATCAGTAAAATAACGCATTTTGGTAAACCTTTTGGGCACATTTCCCAATAGGTTGCGAGAATTGTCAGCTCTTCGATGCAATATTTTCTCGTATGTAGTGGCAGAGGCTACATTTGTTATTATTTCAAACACGACTTCATTCCAGTGCCTAATACGGGGGCCACGCGGCGCACTTTTGATCGTGATCGAGGCCGATCTGGGTCAAATTTCTTGGTCGCGATTGGCTTCTTTGCTCAATCTGCGGAAGGGAGCCAATCGCGGTCGAACATTCCGATCCAGATCGTTCTCGATCGCTATCAAAAGTGGCCGTGTGACACCGGTATAAGACAAATTGAAGCACTCTGCGAGAGAACTAGTCGGTAAATACACTTCGCAACTATCTGGAAAAATCGTGTCCTATGGAAGATGTATGCAGACCCTGTGTCTACCAAAACATTGTCTCTGCGTTCACACGCACCCTGCGCGGCCCTGCCCATAAAGTTAATAACTTCAACAGTGTGGTGCTGCATCGAGCTCACCCATCTTTGAGCGTTGTCTATGTGCTTGGGCAGCAAGAGAATGCAAAAACGAACGTGTCAACCTCATCAGCGCGGCCTAGCACCAGTGCTAGAGTTCGGGAACCGTAATGCGCTAACTGTGCATGGCGTAGAAATGCGCTAAATGAGCCCGCGCAAGTTAGAACGTTAAAAATGATATTCGCATGGGTACGCGCGGACAATAGCATCATGCTTGCAAGAATAACAGTAACGAAAAAAATAAATTATTCGCACAGGCGATCAAGTGAAATACTTACGTGCGTGCAGTGACCGCTTCGCTGACCACTAAGCGTTTTTCACTAACGGTCAGTAGTGGTTTACACTCATATGCATATGTATTTATTCTACAATTGTTGAGACTCGACATTACTTTATTATGAACATGGCACAGAAACTAGAGAAAGAGCAGAGATGGCCCTAACGCTGCAATATTATTGCCTTATTTCGGTTCAGAGATAGCGCACATGAACAATTCCTTCCGTACGCCGTATCTTCAATACAAACTTCGCGCACGATCTACGTTAAGGTTCACCGTGAGCGAAGCTTGTTCCAAATTTAGACATTCGAAAGAAAAGCCATTCCAGGTAAACAAACGTAAAAATAGGTAAACAAATATCTTTTTATAACAAGTCCTGTTATAATCCCTATTGGGATTGACAGTATGTATAAATAAATAACTACTAAATACTAAAAATAAAAATCTAGCACCTGGGCTGTATCAGTTGCGCTGGCATCTGTGATCACTGTCGCGCGTCGGTTCGCTGCAGGTACCGCGCTGCTCGATCGCCACGCTTATGCTTTGACATTTGGTTATAAGCACCCTGCACCGCACCAGATCCAATAAATTTTGCATGATTGAGCTGTTGAGTTGCGTCGGAAGCGTATGGAGTAACCGCCGCATATCTACCAACCACTGACACGCGTCGTCGGGCCGCCGGCGCCTGGTTCTAAGCATTGCTCGACAGCTACGTACGCGCCTGCTTTCGCTAAATGAGGCAACCCTCAACCGCGAAACGTAATGGTGATCAGATTCAATCAACGATACTGTCACATGTGCCCAGCAATAACAATGAAATATACCGCTGATTATCACTTCAGGTCTCGACGAAGCAGACGCGGCTGCCGCCGCTACCGACGACGAAACACCACATCCACTGGCACTGGCTGGGCTTGCTGTTGCCATGGCACACCACACTGAGCGCTCACGCGAGCACGTGAAACATGTAACAAGTCAAGCCGCACAAGACAAGCGAAACTGAATAAAACAATCGAAATAATGCGTGGCGAAGATAACACAACCGAAGTGCGGCCGGCCTGCTCTCTCGTAAGGCGCACAGTCCAAACCGGCGGCATAATATGTTCTGACGCTAGACGTCGCCCGCGTCGGCAAATGGCGCTGCTCAAACGTCGGTTTGTGAAAAGGTCTATACGTGCTTGCCTTACGCGTTCCCCACTGGTTGCTTTGCACCCTGCAGCCAACCGAACACTTAATCTGGTTTACCTCTCTGCCTTCACCTCTTGTTTTCCCCTCCTGCCTTCCTTTATGACGAACGCGTTGATCTTGGCCATTTTAAGTAGTAGTTAAGGTTCTTTCCGTTTTCAGAATGTGTCCACCATTAGCGAACTGAGGTAACTGATGCAACTGAGGCACCTTTACGTTTTCTGACTGAATAATACCCTATAGGACAACCTATACGTGTCACAAAAGGGTCTGGAAGTACCATGCTTGGACGTTATTGGCGCGTACCAGATGTTTTAACTCTACTATATAGTCTTGCCAAATGGCATCGATGGCGGTACTGAGTATGACTACTGTCGCTTATTTTCATGGTCTCCTGCTTGAGACCATGTCCGTTTAGATAGCACTTTAAACCAGCGAAGTGCGGCGTCCTGGTCGACAACAACAAGAAAGATGGCCAACATATACAGATACTGAAAATACCAAGCTTACCAGCGGTCAAAATCATGGTGTCATTTGGGAAGGGGAACAGAAGATGTGGGCTGGGAAAGTTATCGAACTGCTTCACGTAGGATGCAGCTTATCTCTTCCACACCTTGAACGGCCGTTTTTCTGCGCATTCCAAGGTGGAGGTAGGGAATGCCTTAACGTTCCGGACAGTCGAAGACGGTCGACCGCAACCGATGCTCCTTTGCTTCCTGACAGCGCCCGTACGTCGCTAAATGCTGACACAAAGCCGACGTGACGCATTCCAAACAACTGCAGCCGTGGAAACAGCGGAACAAGATAGAAGAGAAACCACGACGTCAAAGCGGCGACGACATTCGGACAGCAGAGGGATTTCCACGCAGCGGAACGCCCTGTTCCACGCGATATCGACAAACCCGAAGGGGCTTGCCGCTCTCTTATCCCCGTTCACACACTTAACGGTTATATATATATATATATATATATATATATATATATATATATATATATATATATATACTACGCTCGTCTTCTCGCGGCAGGATATCCGCGCGTAGAGAGAGAAGTGATGGAACAACTTCGCTAGAAACGTCTCATCGTTCTGTATGGGAGTTATATAGCGTTCGATGGGCAAGCAGCGGTCCGCGACGGTTCGATGTCCGGTGCAGAAACGGCAGCTGTCGCTGGCTGTCGACTCGAAGCATGACCATTCCCCCGGCCTCCTCGCGACCAGCGCCTTGACGTGAGGCGGCCATTTGACGAGAAATCGAGAACGGCGCGAAGGATATACGACGAAGTGGGTTTGGTCGATGTACGGCGTGCGGTCCCAACAACGCGACACAAACACAAACACACACGCGGCCACTCGAAGAATTGGGGAACAAGGGCGATAAAAAGCCGCGAGAACGTCACGGCAGCTTGAAATGAGACTGCAATACAAATAACTAAACAAACAAACAAACGAGAATGAATAGTGAAATGCGAAACTGCATGTATGCCATCTTTCATTGAAAATGCGCAACGCTGCAGAACCTTCACCCGTTCATTATTTTACAGTGCTGCGAAAGAATACATCTGCGTCGGACGAACAAGGACATTCGTGCATAGGATAATTAAGTGAGAGCAGTTGTTGCTTGAGTACGCCTCGTCCCATGCAGCTTAATCCTTCGTATAGCAACTTAAGCTCTCGATCGGCGGCTGTAGTGTTAGGCTCGTATTCACAAAGTAGACTTGATGCTAGAGTGATTTGTACTACAACAGCCGCCAGCAAGTCGTGTTGTCAAGCAATTATGCTGGAGAAAATTTCGGAATACGGACCTCGACCCCCCCCCCCCCCCCCCCTTTTTTTTTTATTTATATAGCGCACTTCATCGATACACACATGCTTATAAGCATGAGTAGCGCTGGACGTTACATTTAGTTGATAAGCGCCGCGCGGCGGAAATTCGGCAAACAACCAACCGAGTTGGAACCCACTAATAACGCCAGAAGGCCGTCACTGACCGGAGCCTTTACTATGTCGTCCATGGTCAAGCTTGCACAGCACTCGGATGCGCGAGCCAAACATCAAACTGCACTTTCTTGGCAGCCGGTGTGTGAACCCTAGTCACGAATAGCTGGTGCTTCAGGTACTATTGACCAAAATAGTTTACGGACCACGGGATCTCAGAAAACGCTAAATATCCGAGCAGCCTTTAAAGGTAGCCAGTAAAAGTGTACATCACAATGTTGTTCGCATATACCAGTAGAGGCTGGAAATGGGAATACCAGGCTGCGTTTTGAGGCTGCGGAGATATTCAGCTTTTTGTCAGATCCTTTGGTCAGTAAACTTCTTTGGTCGATAATACTTCGGCCATAGTTTGTGTATACTATTCTGAGCATTCGCCTTTCTATAGAATTCAACCAACGACGGTATAGCATGTTGTGCGTACAAGCTCGGTAGCGGACCTGGCTGCGGGCAACAAGCTATCCGCAGCTCTCAGACGATGCTGCATTTTTTATCAAGACGAAAGAAGAGACGGCACAGGAAACAAAACGCGGTGACCCAGTGACACAAAATATTGCTTGTTTCCCGTATATACTTTGCAATATCAAAGAGTAGCTACGTTCTTTCCATCAGCTTTCCCATATCCTAACTTGGCCGTATATACATCATCGCTTCATATATATTGCAGCTGTTGGTGACGGCACATGTCTCACTTTGATCTATTAACGCTCTCTTTGCGGCGTTTGCGGATTTATTGAGAAATACTTGCAGCAAACAGGCAGAGAGAAAGATAAAAAAAGAAGAAAGTATACCGAAAGGTAAACGGAAACACGCTTCCTGCAGGGATTCCGATACGATTGCGGTTTTCTGTACACGCAAGCAAAACAGGCACGACGTACGACATATTTACTTGGCTTCACGAAGGCGCGGTAGACGTGTCACCAGCCGTCTGATGTCAGAGTACATTCGAATCTACGGCAACCCGCAGGGCGCGATGAAATACGAGCGCGGAAAAAAAAAAAATAAAAAACACGACCGTTAAGCTTATGTGCACTCGACGTTTTTCTACACGTCCCGTATCTATTTACTTTCTTCTTATTTACCTCTTTTTCGCCTCTGCGCTGTCACAAATGTTGAAAACCCGGCGGTGAGAAATCGCTAACGACAGGTTTCCGCAGCCGACGACGGGCGAGGATGCGACAGCCACATCGAAAATCAGACTTTCTGCCGGAGGCAGCAGTGCCATTCCTCCATCACGAAGTTCTTTTACGTTTGTTTCTGTTGTTTAAACTGTTCTTGTTTGCCGTGGGATAAGTCGTGTGCGATGCTGGCGTACAAATTATAGGTAACGTATATTGGAAGCTAGCTTGCTGCTACGTTCAAAAAGTGCGAGCGTCACGAAGACATCTAGGCCGAAGGAATGTCATTAAAACCTGCCCAGGCAAATTTCACGACGAGCGAATCACACCACAAAACTTCGTCTAGAGAGAGAGAGAGAGAGAAGAGAAAGCATTTATTTAAGAACGTAGGCGTTGACTCTTTCTATTATTTGCCTAAAATCGGAGTACTAATTGTCCAATAGTTACTCTGAACTCTGCATCCTCAGAGAGCTATGGGTGTCTACTAGCGATAAAAAAATAGACGTTTTGCCCCAAGGCGAAGCCCTGAAAGTGACGGCAAGTCGACACGGTGTTCAAATAATTGGTGAAGGCGACAGGGTGCGAAGCAACACACACACACACACACACACACACACAAACCTGGCGCCAGAGAATTGCTGTTGCGGAGCAGGAACACCGCCCTAACAGCTATAAGGCTCGTCACAACAATGGCACGATTAAAAAAAAAATCACAGCATATCCACGGGGTGAATGATGATGAGTGGGCGAAGCTCCGGAGGGAATCATCGGATCTCCCGCTTAAGGGGACGCTAGCACAAACGCGTTAGAGACGTGCAGTACTCTCTAGTAAGGGGGAGCGGCCACAGCGTCTTACGCAGCCATTTACACATGCCGGAACGTGCACCGCGTTTGCCGACGCCATCACATGACTGCTGAGAGAGTATGCCCCCCGTATTCATAAACGCTCCTCGACTTGAACTTGACTTGCCACCGCCTTGGGCAGCGCGTTCGAAACGCGTTGAAGGTAAGGCGGAGAGGCCACAGCGTCTTACACCAGCTTCTTACACGGGCCGTAACGCGCTAGCACAAACGCGTTAGAAACGCGCTAGAAACGCGGTCTTTCGTTAATGTTGGGTATTTATTGCCATCGTGGTGCTTGTGTCTATGTGTGCTTCGTGGCGTAATGGGCTAACGCCGCGCGCTCGGAAGCGAGGGGTCCCTGGTTCGATTCCGCGCTACGGACGCAACTTCGGAATTTTTTTTCTCATTTTTCTCAGACTGGTTACACACTACTACTACGACGAGGAACGAACGGGTGCCGCTTTAAGGAGCTTCGCCCCTAAAAAACGGCAGCAGCGGCGTTGCAAGCGTACCACCTGGATGGTGCACAGGGTGATCAAGACCGACGGAAAGCCATCGGCGTTCGTCAGCGCACAATGAAAAGATGATAGATTAAGCTCGAAGTTCTATGCCCGTTCCGCTCAGACCAGTGTATGCACCAATTTGTAGTATATTTACACAGCTGCTCAACAGGAACGTTTAATGTGTGCGCGCACAATGCCCACGCCATGGCAGCAGAAGCCTGAACGCTGCCCTGTCTACCGCAGGCTCTATTAGGCCAATTTTTCAAGGTGGCGTCGATTAGGCAGAGCGTTTCGGTGCGTTCATTTGGCTTCGTCGCTTTTGGAGCCAAACGCACTACGCGTCTCTGGAGACCGGCTAACGCTTCACGCGCGGTAAGCGTGCATGCGCCGCCGATACTGGGACAACACGACGGCGGCGCTAACACGCCTCGAGTGCGTATATAACTGATATCTCTATAAAAAGTAAGGACTGGCTCCGTGAACGAATACGATGGAGAACAACTTCCGCTTCTGTCTCTGTGGCATGAACAACGCCCATGCGTGTATAGATACAATGTGGCCAATACGTGTATACCTTAATGTGGTTGTGAAGGCTTCATCCGACATTGGAAGCTAACGCTTTCAAGAGCTCCTGACGGAAAGGCTGCCGATAACCAACGTAACGCACGTGTATGAGAGACAAATTATGCATGCTTCGATGTTTCCGCCGCCGAATAAGCGCTGAGCTCCCGAAAAAACGTGCTTTTGGTCCAGAGGGATTTTGTCGTCGTCGCGAACTGCGCATAGAGCATCCGTGTGTATACGTTATATATACTGAAGCCACGTTTGCTCACGTGGTTACACAGCGCGTGCGGGGCAAACCAATTTCGAGCAGTGGCGCTTTATGCGTGCACTTCGCTACTCCCGTTATGCGTGCAGGGAAACCGAATCGACGTTCTTCCAATGAGGACAAATTGTGAAGGAAGAGGTCTGTTTAAAGGTGGATGTATGTAAGGTGGATCGAGTGGGCGCGGAGAGCGGAGGCTTGCGGTTATCCGATTATGCGATCGCGTTCTGTGTGCGCAAGTTTCCTTGCGCGTTCTGTGGGGGAAAATGGAGTTAAGGAAGTTTTGTCCCGGCCTTACAACATTAAGCACAACTGCATTTATTTTGTTTTTCGCTTACGGACAGCCATCGAACATGTGTGCAGCCAGCCACAGCAAGACAAACGCGAGCTGGCAGGGAGGCGCGCGGTCACGTGGTTCTTTCGGTTTCGCAATTGAAAATTCAGGTAGAACCGACACGAAATTGGCTTACGATCACTTTAAAGCTTCATCGTTGGGATAATTATACTTGGTGGGGGGCAAATCGCGCAGTCGGCAAATGCTGGTGGGGTATATATATATACGGATAACCACATCAGAGGGCGTCGCTTCTCATATGCATTCGCTGACGACGTTATCATATGCTGATATTGAAATAAAGTTGAAGGCAAGTAAATAAGTTATGCATCATTAAGTCTTGCCTGAAATACAGAAGGAAGGGCGGCGGGTGAGCAACGGAAGGCGATATAGAAGAAAATAAATTACTCGATGATAATCAAGAGCTAAACCTAGCGCTACTCAGCGATCGGAAGCTGCACTAAAGAAGTCACGTACATTGTCGAAGTTCATGTATGTTAAATTAAATTAAATAATGGGGTTTTACGTGCCAAAACCATGATCTGATCATGAGGCACGCCGGAAATTGGACCACCTGGGGTTCTTTAACGTGCACCTAAATCTAAGTACACGGGTGTTTTCGCATGTCGCCCCCATCGAAATGCGGCCAGCCGTGGCCGGGATTCGCTATCCCACGACCTCTGTGAGCACATTAATTTACATACGTGCTCCTATCCAATGTGTTTTAGAGCCAAATGCCAAAGAATACCTTGGAAGCGATACAAAATTACCGGCATATTGGACTTCTTCACATCGAGCGCACACTTGAGGCTCGCAGACACCATTGGTGTGCAGAATTTAAATTTTCTCTCCCGCATATAATTCGCTGAAGCAATATGAAAAAATGTCCGAGAATGCGCAAAATAATTTTGCATCCGCTAAATATTTCATAAAAAAGAAGAAGGAACTACATGCGAGGCATAAAGATGAAATATAACAGCAGGCATATTTAAGCAACTGAAGCACTAAGTTCTTACGCTATATAGTGACGCCATAATAGGAGATGGGAGCTGGGAACCACCGTGTTTTGTGTATTACAGGAACAGAGCGAACTTCGAAAAGCTGCAGCCTATACGCGTGGAAGATCTGTGAATAGCGATATGAAACAAGACGTGCACAGATATTCATAATTCGCAAGCCCTGGACAGCGCATGTCGCACGCTGTTTTTCCTAAATACATGCATGCGGCATGCAGGAAACACATCACGCATTTGGGATGAGCCACGTATGGAGGTTTTAATATACACTCGTAGCCTAGAGTGAAAACAGAACGCGAATGCAGGAGAGCAATAGATAACAAGCAGTTCGTAATTCACGAGCAGCATTTATTTTTGAATTGCTAATCTATACTGTAAAGCTCACGGTTTGAACCGCCAGAGAGAGGAGAGAAAGAAAACGCACGAGGCCACAGCCATGTGCACAGGACCTTCTGTTCCGTAAAAGGCCTGTCATATAATTTCCCAAAAGGTGTCCGAATGACAAGCATTTTATCTTCGTACGATAGGCAGTCAAACAGGAGTTGTTTTAACGTTTTTGTAACACCCCATATGTGTTGCAATTGGCACTGTCCACCATTGCAACTTAGAGAGAAACAAAACTAGCTTCAAGCAACGATGAAACAATTAGAAAATTAGAATAGCTACGAAGCGGTGCAAACGCACACGTATAGCTACCTCGCCTCGACGGAACCTATTCAGGAGCCGAGTAAACAACCTTTTAGGACCGAGCTCTGGCTTCAGGGCCGTTCTTTAAGCGAGCCTGAAAACAAGCTGCGCCGTTCCTTCGCACGCCGGTGCTTGTTAACGTGCTGCCTCTGCGGCACCCGCCATTTTGTTTTAAAGCTGTTTATTTTTCAAGCGCGCCGCTGTTTACTCTAGGGCGCCGACGTCCATGTTCCAACAATAAATGGAGTTTCTTCTTCTTTCTTTCTTTCTTTCTTTCTTTCTTTCTTTCTTTCTTTCTTTCTTTCTTTCTTTCTTTCTGTTTTTCGTCCTTCGACGGCCTGAAAACGTGCCTGAGTACCACCAGTGTCACATGGTGACAACTGTTATCACACCGGACTCTCGGCACTTTCTGTTTGTTTCGTTTTCATCTGCTCTTTAAGCCAGGACGTGAGGGGAGACAGTCGCAGAAAGGAAAAATAAGAGGATGCAATGTCAAGTTATTGTATGCTCCAAAGAGGCGGAAAAGAGATCACAATAACTGATAGAACGAGAGAGAGAGAGAGATAGAAAAAGAAACCAGAAATATGGAGAACTTGTGTTCTCCATTTGTTTGTGTAAGAATTCAGGACAAATAAACTCGAATTAAACTCGAATTAAACGCGAGAGAAAAAAAATAAATGGGAGAGGGGAGGTCCGGGGGGGGGGGGGGAGTGGCGATGACGTAGTGGAGAATGGATGCTTCGAGAATGTGCTATAGCTTTCGAATTGCGCAAGTTCACCCATTAATTTATAAATACGGAAATTGGCGGAATATGCAGTAGATGTGTTCGAGTTCTCACACACAACATTAGCAACGCGATGAAAAACTCTGTCAAATACAATACGATAGTTACAGCGACACAATAGCACAGATGCGTGAGTTCCTGCTCACTACGTCACGGCATGCTGTCCTGCGACGCCTCGTTCGCACGCCTTCCCATTTGCAGTTATCGCGGCCCGCGAATAGATGTGCTCAATTATCGTGTGCTTACAGGTATTTATTGTTTCTTGTGTACCGGACGCCGTGAATTAAATCGTTGGAATGACTTCCAGAGAGAGAGAGAGAGAGAGAGAGAGAGAGAGAGCTTAATGGTAGAGTACTACCCATTCAACCCGTCAAGCCTCCGGCAATTCGTGCATTTTGTGGAACTTAATCAGAGTTGTCCAGAGAGAGAGAGAGAGAGAGAGAGAGAGAGAGATAAATGAGTTCACTCGATAAACACTCCACCCACTAGGCCGGAACAATGCTGTTAATGTGCTAGCGTCGTAAATATCGGTATACATTTGTATTGAGTCAAAGCTGACAACTCAGAAACATTGTTCGTTTTTCCTAGCAGCCGCGGTGACCGCAAGTGCGTCGTAAATACAGGCCTGCTACTTTAGATGGCGATGGCGATGACAGATCTTAAGTGTCATCTTAAGTGTATTCGCAACACGAGACCGGAAGCTCCTCTGAGACGACTGCACCAACACCTACAGCAGCGCCTCCAGCTTCTAGTGCAGACGGTGTCCCATGACACTACGCGTGGACTCCCAATATTGATGAACTGAGCCACCGTATCTCAGAGGACATGCGCCATCGACTTATATGCGATGTACCCTGTAGGACGCGACTAACCAGAAAAAGAAAAAAAAAGCAAAAGGCGCCGTTTAAAACCGCGGTCCTGAGCCAACACCTTTCCGAGCCACTATGATAAGACACCGAGCAATGTCCCCGTGTTCACATGGCGCACCAAAAAAAAAAAAAAATGAAATAAAATAAAATAAATAAAAAGCAGCCTGTCGCGATTACGCCAACTACCAAGAACGAGATAAACCAAACCATTTTTTTCCCCTTCTCCAACGTGTTCTAACTGAACAGCGTGCTGAATGTGACTACACAATGAAATACCAAAAAATACCCCCGTTGTACGCCGGTGTTGTAAAAAAAAATTACAAAAATAAAAAGAATGTGCGCAGATGGTCGCGTTGAAGCGTACATTCAAGCACACAAGCACTAAAGCCGCACGCGGACTTAGAAGAAGGGGTTTTTCTAAGAGAGACTGGGAGAAACATTACGATGTCAAACTAGTTAAAAGTTCACAACTTCATTGTTCGCAGCATCAAAAGTTCGAAACAGAAAGAAGAAGAAGAAGAAGAAAAAAAAAGAGAGCAAGACGACAAAGACAAAACAAGGAGCGCCGTTACCCGCTATATAAACTTTCCGAAATGACGGAACAAAACGGGGCCGAGCACCGTTTTACCGCGACTCTAATGAAAGTGTCAAAGGGAGGAGCACGTATACGCGCCGAGTCAAGTGCTTAACTTCGTATTCGCCGTAAAAGGAAGAGGAGCGCGGAAGAAACAAAAGGCACATAACTCTCGCGGAGGTCCTACATACATAGAGAAGCGAACGTGGCCTCCCTCCGTGGCCTCTGTCTCCACATATATACGTACACACGCTCACACCTCCGTCGCCACCATTTTCGGGACACATTTCCTCCGCGATAACCACGTTGTTCGCGAGTCCTTCTCGAAGCTTTCATCGTCGCGACGACGGAAGCAAGGCCGCGCGGTCAGGCTTCCTTCATCTTCACAAAGTGTACAACTATATACGAACACACACACAAAAAGGGTTGCGTCGCTGAAGAACGAGAGTCGCCAAGCACGCGCGGTCAGAAAGAGCGGGCACTCCGAACTTGGCTTTCTTTGTTTTGTGAGGACAAATTTTCTTTTCTCCTCGGGATTTTCTCTCGCGCATTTTGTTGTTGCTGCCACTTTTTTTTTTCGAGGCACTCGCGCGGTTTCGACAACTCTGCAGTTCGCCGAAGTGTGCGACAATGGACCGAACTCGACCGCTTGCGTAGTGCCTTACCGTCCACGTAAACGCGGAGAAATAAAAAGACGGAACGAAAGAAAGTAAACATTGAGTGACACTAAAGGAAACAAAAGAAAAGTAATGCTCAGAATGGACGCCCTGTGGGGACAGCGGCCATGCTTGCCCGAGCAAAGTGCCGAGCAAGAACGAACTTTCGTGTAGCAGCCTGTCGATGGGCGGCTGTTGCCTCTAGAGAGATCGCTCGTCGGCCGGACTTGCTGGTCCAGCGAAAGTTCTCGCGCTTCGATGGGAATTTACGTCCTGGAACAAAGACGCCACGAGGCAGCAAACGTGGCCTCCTACTACACGTGGCTTGGTAAAGTCTGAGTAGCCGAGCTAGCGAGAGGAATTGCACCGAAAGAGTATAGTAAACGGAGCAACGACCCACTCTCAACTTTCATCTGTCGAGAGGCTTTCCTTTCCTATCTCCAACTTCTCCTTCTTTTTTCCCACCCAATTTTCTTAACCGTTATAGCGTCATTTCTCGGTGACGTGTGAAGAAGTTAGTATCTATGACGCAAGAACGATAAATCCCCGGGTCTAGGTACTCCGTCTCTAGCATGGCGCGAGAACACAATCGCGCACGTTTAACCCTTTCTTTCTTCTATCGCCGTCGTCTGCAACTGAGTGTGTAAGTCTGCCGCCGTCTGTAAGTCTGTCGTTCTCTGTAAGTGTGTAAGCCTTTCTGCAGGCTCCTCCTCTACGCTCGCTGCATCCGTTCGGGCCAGGGAAGCGAGATAAAGTTGGACAGGATGTATCCGTCTATACCCCCGCCATCCGGCATTCTTTTTCTTTTACACTGCAATAAGCGCCTTTTTCGCGCTCAAGTAAGAACGTCGGGATCTCGCTCGACGCTCTTAACATAAGCTTCCGTCGTACACACAGCGTGCTACCGCCTTCGCAGGAAGCGCTTAAAGCTTATACACGAAACAGAATTCGAAGCTGAGAAAAAGAAAATCTCGCACGAAGGTATAGTAGCAGAGAATGGGAATTCGCGCTAGATAAGCTCCTCACAGGAAATTTCTGTCGCAATCATGAATCATTCAGAGCCACATTCCGTGATTGCCTTTCGTGCACAAAGACAGGATTCAGAAGAGCCATCGGGAACTCAGGATGAGAGAGGTAAAATAAAATAAAAGATAAATAAATAAAAAAAGCTAAAACTGAAATATTAGACACCTTAGAACTACGCGTGAATGGATTTGCCGCATTGAGATTTTGATCGTATGCAGGAATTCGACGCATAGACAAAGAGACACTTCGAATCCCCGTCACTCTCACAGACGCAGTCGCATACTAAACAGCAAGCAAAAATTTAATCAAATGAACACACAAAAGTATTCAGAGGAACCATCTTACAGACAGAGCAACAAATCGAGCGTTCGAGTTCTTCTGCTTCTTTTTTTTGTGTTAGCGTAACTGTCAGACCAATCTTCGCTCCCTTGTTCGTCTACGCATTCGTCGGCCTACTTCTTTATATACGCTTGGGGATTATCCGGGTAATCAACACATTCCGGTTGATGAACTTCCCTTGAAGTCGGCGCGCGTTCTCGCAACAGTTCTTCGCACGTCGACATAATCGCTCTCCGCGCTCTTTTCCCTACAATGGTCATTTTGTATGGATCTGGGACGCGAGAAAAACTGCGGAACCGAGCCTTCCTTGTGCGCCTAAGGGATTTCAAGGGAGGCCCTCTGATCCCTCTGGGAATGGAACGCGAAACACGGTACAAAAGCTGAGAGATTAAACAACAATGAACATAAATTTAACAATAATACTGGGTAATCTTAAGCTAAACTGGGGCAGACGTGCGCATCGCCTTCATTCGGATCAATATAGGTGGAATATGGGGCGCCTCATTTGGGCAGGCGGTGAAATAAGGCCACGTTCTCTCGCTCAGTCAGTCCTAATCTTTAGGAGTCGCCGGTCTCCAGAGTGAATCTAAGAAAATTATCGATATCTGCTTCAGCCAAGCCGGAGATACCAGACAATGAGAGACGGCAAGGGAAATCCTGGAAACTAGTTTTCTAGAACAAAAATTTAGTGGCGATTTAGCGGTGAACGAGAGAGAAATGCGTTAGCATTACGTCGCAACTCTTTGAGGTCCCAGTTAGATGATTTAAACCGCGTTCCCCATGATTCAAAGGGTTAGTCAGGAGCTCACTAGACACACGTACTGCCTCTTCGAGGGGTGAAGTGCAACTGACAGATATATATATATATATATATATATATATATATATATATATATATATATATATATATATATATACGCATACAAACACGCAGGCTTTTCTAAGTTCGCCCATCCTTTCTCTACCTCTATACTACCTGACCATCATCTCATCCAACACACACACTTTCTGCACTTTCGTACTCCTTTAGGTTAACGCAAACGCATTAATGAAGTTCTGCTTATTGTCGCTAATTGCATATTTCCTTTTCCTGCCCGACCTCTCACATAGGGAAGGAGGGCATCGATTTCTTCATCACTATATATAAGAAGAATATACGTTTATAGGTAAGGAAAAGGATCGTCCATTTCTTTAATGCGCCCTATGCATATATCTGAATGTACAGTCGTGAGCAAAAGTATACAGACCAGGGGTTGCGCGAAAAAGCCAATTCTCTCCTCTGCCTATGAACGTAACTTGAAATTGAGCACTGCAGTCTAAACTTTGAATTGCGAACTTTTCAGTGTACTCATTAATTCCAGTTTATGGTTGGTAATTACGAAGAAATTGCATTTTTCCGGCGACCCTGCATGTGGTCCGTATACTTTTGCTCACGACTGTACTTCTGTGCCCTAAATAAGTAAAGATGCTACAGTAAGCAAACTCACCTTGGCTTAGTGGCTACATGCGGCATTCCGCTATAGGGATTTGGCCTACCACGACGTTTCGCTTGGTAGGCCAAATAAATAAATAAATAAATAAATAACAAGAACAACGGTGTTTTGTGACTAAACGAACAAAAACTGTTACACCTTTCTCATCCTATTTCAGAGTTATGAAGAGGAATGAATTTCGAAACAAATGGAGGCCCGAGCCGTTATTGGCCGACCAAGTTCGTTGCCTCAGCCACACGATAGATTGTGAAACCGAAATAAGGCATAATAACGCGCGGCGTCCCAGTGCAGGGTTCCCCGCATATTAGCAGACCAGCCTTACTCGTCCGCAATCAGTTCCCTGCGAGCAAGCTCAGGGGTGGAACGTTACCGCCACGAATGCCACGGAAATTGCATCGACTCATATTGCACGCTCCGAATAACCTCGTCAGAATCTTCAGAACAATGCGCGAACAAACCGGGGACGAAGTGAAGGAAACGAATAGCGGCGGAGCTATATAACCTCGTCGTGCGTACTTAGTTCGCAGACCAACTGCATTCCTTTTTTTTTTTGCTAGGGAATGCGCACACACTTTTGAATTTGTTTTCTTCCCAAAGCAAAACGTTCTGTCTGTGTTTACAGGTTGGCCTCAGATTGCAGTGGATATCTGCTTTCCCATACTTTTTTTTTCGTTTCCTGTTGTTGTTGCTGTTGTTGCTGTTCTTCTTCTTCTTACATTCCTCTTGTTATTATTATTATTATTATTATTATTATTATTATTATTATTATTATTATTATTATTATTATTATTATTATTATTATTATTATTATTATTATTATTATTATTATTATTATTATTATTGAGCTGAGGGAGGAACGGTGGCCGGCTCCTATAGGTATACAGCTAATCTCAGACTGGGTTTGCAGCGGCAAAAGGAAGACCTCCGAAACGATGACTCCGGCCTCCTTGCGTCAGTCGCGAGATAATATACGGGGTACAGCTAGTGCTGCCGCCTGCGTAGAACGGCGGGAACCGCAGCGGGGCGTTCTTCGTTTAATTTCCGTTGGCGCAATTTCCGACCGCACGGGACCATGGACCATCCATCTTCTCCGGTTGGCCGCGGCAGCCGTTACGCGCTGTCTCGCCGTTCACGGCGGCACACACGCGGCTTGAAGAGCGTGTGCTCCTGCGCGTTAATAGGCACTCCGCGCAGGGCTATATAGACTAAATACGCGGGTGCTTCTATATAGACTATATATGCTCTCAGCGGCGTACACAGGAGCAGACCTTGTTTGTTCTGCGTCGATCTCACTGCGTGCTGTTCGGAGGCGAAGGGGTTTGGCTGTTTGAGTGGCCTTATTAAAAGCCGCCCAGAGTTGGTTGGCGACGCGTGCAGGAAATTAGCAGGTCATCGAGGTCCTCCCACCGCGCCCCTGCGCAACTTAGTTATACGTAGTGTGAGGCGCTCGAGCCCTGTCGCCGCTATCGATGCTGCTACATGTCGACGGCATGGCGAAAACAGCGTATTCTTCGTTCGTTTCTTCCTTGAAGAGTCGTCGTTTTTTTTTTCTTCATTTGTTTTTACGTGTTTTGTTTCGATGCCCAATCAGCGTTTTAGAAGAGCATGGCCGAACAGGTAGATAGATGATCGCCGTATTTCATTTGTTAGCCTTTGCATGTTAAAAAGTGTGACCTAACGTGAAATTGGAAGCAGCTGCAACGGGACTATCGATTGAGTACTCTGTTACACTCGCTTGTTTTCTAGGCCGGAACGATCGGTTCAAGATCGTCTACGAGCACACTATATCGCAAAAACAATAAATGCCAGCCAAGCTTGTTTTCTTCTTAATTTTTTTTGCGTTTTTCTTTCCTTCTGTTTTTTTTTTCGTGAGATAGGATGTGCGTGTATCCTGTTCTCTCCGCAGTTTTTTTGCTTACCAGTTCTGTTTTATCCCACATGCTCTTTTCTTTCTTTTTTAATTAAATCTGCGTCACAAGAATTTGTTACCTGATTGAAACACCGGTTACTCTTCTGCTCTGACGTGTATAGAATACTAGCAGTTTAACTTATCTACTACGCTGCGTGAACGCTGCACGAGCTGATTCCGTTAACCACCACTTTTGTAAAAGACTGAAAATAAGCTATGTAATGTCATGCTGTCAGGGACGTAAGGCTTCGACCATGACTGGAACTTCGAGGCATATAATTCCGGCAAATAAGCGGCAACGTAATTCTTCGATGCTTCATAACGCCGTAGGGTGGCTAGGCCATTGCCCTCTCCCTGTAAAAGTAAAGTTGTCCGTAAAACTTGGTAGGAACGTGTTTTTAGAAATTCGCCAACATGTACTAAACTTCTGTATTGGGACCAGATCAATGAGAATATGTTCATTGGATTCGTAAGATAAGCAATGACTTTAAATAACAATAATAATAAATAGGCTCGCGCACTCAATCCATCAGACAGCTCTATACTTCGAAATCTTTCGCAAAGTGACTAGGCGACAATTCTGGGCACGCTGCATTTGCGGCCACTCTTGGCGACAAGGAACATGATGGCAAAAGTACTTCTACCGCGAGTGCTGCCTCGCTTTGAATATTTTATGCACTGCACTAGCACTGAAACAGTCACACGAATAAAAAAAGGGGGAAAAAAAACAAAATACGGAGGCATGCCTGGCAGCTCGCATGAGTGCTCCCACGACAGCGCGTAGCGTAAGTTTGTCAACACGCATCAACACAGGCAAGAGGGAAGAAGGCTGGTCTGGAAGACATCATACCGAGAACACTTCAAAGGCAGGAGAGAGCGTCACGCCGCGACGACACCCAGCTGCTGTGACCCGAAACAGCACTACGCCAGGAAGAGCCATATAAAGAATTTAGGGAAAACAAAAAATGCTCCACGCATTTGTTCTCCCCGCAAGGATTCCTTCTGCATGCTTCTTCTTTCTCACGTAATTCTCTGTCCTTGTATAGTTCGTTGTCGAAATCAAGTTTCCTTCGCTGTCCCTTTGTAGCGCGCATACACTCACTTTGCGCATTCTACGTCTGCGCTCGGACTTTGAATGCATGCGCATTTGCGGCGCCGGTCTTGTATACGAATGTTTCGAGGCGAGACGCCTCCGCCGCCTACGGGAGTCGAAAGTCGTCTGAAAGCCAACGCGTTCTGCTTTTCGGTTCCCACTTTACCACGGCAGACGCCGCTTTCGCCATTGATTTTTGAGAAGAAAAAGAACAAACAGAGAAACAAACAAACCCGCTTTCGCGATCAATTTTGTTTCTTCCTTTCGGGCCGTCGGCCCGATGGCAAACAGTGCCGATATACGGCATCGCCCTCGGCAGAGGCATCAGGAGAGGAGAGCGAGGCGACATTTACATCACAAATGCAGTTCGCCGGTTCCTACGGATATCACCCACGGCCACCGAGCAACACCGCCGACAACACTGACGCATTCGCGCCGGTGAATGCGCGGAGGCGCGCAGACTTTTGAGCGCTGCGAGCGGCGGGGAAGGGGTTTTGGAAAAACGCCGATAAAATTCAGCAGCGACACGGTTGACCGGAGGAGAAACCTTTCGGCAGTTTTCAACGCCGATTTCTCATCACCACGGTGGCGACGGCGTCCGAGAAAAAGCAGAGAGAGGGCGGGGGGAGAGGGGGAACGGGAGAGAGAGAGAAAGGGAAGACGCATAAATCAGGCAACTATTTCTGTTTCTCTTCTGTATTTGCTGATCTTATTATTATTTTTTTTCATTCCTGCTTTATCGCGAGCCACGCGGAAAACACGTCCTGCGCTGCACTCGGAATTTGTCATGAGCGAGCGCTCACCTCGCGTCATCGGCGGCACCGCTGACACAGAACGCGACTCTCGTTGCGCGCGCGAATAAGTTTGAATCAATTACGACAGTTTCGGGAAAATGCGAAAGAAAACGGGGGAAAAAGTGAAAGAAACATGCGGGCGCGCCTGTGTTGCAAAAGCGGTGGCGCAATGCGACGATTGCTTTTTCAGCTGTAGGAAGTTGATAGAGAGAGAGAGAGAAAAGTCAATGTTGGGCGTGGTTTGTCTGAGCTAGCACGCGCGCAACATGTAGAAGCACCGTTGCAACTTGCAACACACTCTCGACACGTGTTTTCCCTGAACGACTCCTAGAGATACAGATACGCGAGATGTGCTGCGCGAATATAGGTTATCGGCAGGCGTTTCCCTACGTTTCTTAATTTATTTCGATCCGCAAACGCGTGACAGAAGTGTGGCGGGTTATTCCAGTTACTGTTTACATAACATGTTTCCTTCCACTTCGCGCCGTTTTGCTTGCACGCCGCCCTGACTGAGCTGCATATGCTTTGCTTTGCGTCAGCAGTGACTGCGCTCCGCCCGATGTAAACATCTTATCGAATCGAGAAAGCCGGTGCACGATCAATATGCCAACAACAAGCGTCAGTGGTTGCACGTTATATACTCAATCACGCGAATTCTCAAGCAGATATCCGCAAGTGACGGCCGACGAGTTGAATTTCTATCGAGAGTTGTCCGTCGCTACGCTGATGCAAGTATTTATCGGCCAGTAACAGAATAGCGAGAAAGAATGGACACGGTCGGGTAACAAAGTGACAGTTGCTTTCCGTTCCAAACTTAATTGATTTGACTGAAGAAAAATTTCGGTAGAGACTCTTGCTTAAAGCTTGCTTTTTCTTTAATACCAGAAGAAGAAGAAGAGCCGAGCGGAGTAGACGTGCTTCGCATTGGCTCTGTCGACTTTCCTTATTCTTGCAAGAAATTCACATCGGAGGACCAAAGTGTTTGTCAGAAGGCCTTCCTGAAGTCATCCGGAACCCCCATGAGAAGTTTGAAGACCGTGAGTGCATATTATTTTGCGCTTTTGGACTTTGAAGTTCTCCGGGGCGGCGCTGCCGTGTTAAGCCTGACGCCGCCGTACGTGGCAGCGAGGAGGTAGGCGAGGCGTTCCGCCGCCTTTGCCGCCGCTCGCTCGCTTGCTACGGTTTCTCGACGCTCACTATGGCGCACATCGCTGGATCCCAGCCGGTCGCTTCTACTTCTACCGGAGGGAGTGGAGATGGTGCTGTTATTACAGCCCCACCCGCCCCCGGTGCTATTGTACAAGCTACCGCCGGGCCTTCGTCGCAAGAAACCACTGCCATGGACTTCCAAGACATCTCGGAAGATCGCCATGACGACTCTGCCATTATGGATGAGGACCTTTCGCAAGGGACGCCATCGGAATGTCCTTATTCCAATTGGTCTCTACACCTCAAGCGAAGAACGAAGAAGAAGCTCGCCAGAGGCGAGCAAGTACGCGTGGCAGGCAGGGTGATCTCTCCGGTATCACCCTCCTCAACCACCGCGTTTTCATCAACATCCTACGCAGCTGCAAGCGCTGGGGCATCAAAGAAGCCTTCTTTTAAGAAGAGGCGACGACTCCCCCCCCTGCCACGTAGCGACTTCAAAATCATCATCCGGCCCAAGAAAGGCCTTCAGGTGAAGAGCTTCACCAACCACCAAATCTCGAAAGCCGTCTCGGCCGCCTGCGGAGGAAAAGTTGACGATTCGCATTTCCTCGTGCGCTTGAGACCCGGTTCCAACATAATCATTGTTAGTACCCCAGATCAGGAGGTCGCCGATATTGCGCGCAAGATCACGCGGATTGTGTTAGGCGGCAACCTTTACGAAGTTAACTCTTACGTTGCGGCACCGGACGGAGTGGCCCGGGGCGTCATTCATGGAATCGACCCGGATACCCCGCCCGAGGAGCTTATGACCCACCTAAGGGTGAGGACCCAAGGCGTGGAAATCGTGCAAGCCCGCATGCTGGGAAAGACCAAGACGGCCGTGATCACGTTCAGCTCTCACGTAGTTCCACGATACGTCTACTACTACGGAGGGGAGACCGAGTGCCACCCCTACAAGCCCACAAAACAAATCTGCTACGTGTGCCAGCGCATGGGACACCGATCGGACGTTTGTCCTACCCCGAACATCAAGATATGTCTAGCTTGCGGGACGCACGACCCCACGGACGACCACGAGTGCTCGCTCAAGTGCGCAGTCTGCGGCGAAGCCCATGCCACGGGGTCTCGCGAGTGCAAGCAAAGGCTGAAAAACAACAGTACTACCACCAAAAAGCATCCTCCGCCCGGAAGGTGGACGGAAGACTACGACAATGGTGGAGGAAGGACAAGGCGAAGCCACCTGCGGTGGTTCAGCTCGGAGTCGTCGGCGAGCCGTTCGAGGTCCCGGGCCCAGTCCAGGTCGAGGTCCCGGTCCAGGTCGAGGTCCCGGTCCAGGTCGCGATCCCAGTCCCAGTCCAGGTCCAGGTCCCGATACCGCTCGGAGTGGCCAAAGCCAGGAGAGAAGCAAGGGCAGCGGCTGCCTTCTACCTCGTCATGCACGTCTAAGCAGAAAAACCATTCGGGCAAGAAGAAACAAGCCAACAACAAGGTGAGCCGGAATCAGTCTAGTACCTCCTCCGCTCAAAATACCAGTGACAATAGTAACTGCTCCCCAGAATGTACGCGCATTAGGGAAGAAAATAAAAAACTCAAAGCTCAGGTTAATGACCTAAATCAACGCATGCAACGCTTAGAAGCGATGCTAAGCAAAACAAACAACAACACACAGGCAGGGCCGCAAAGCGGAACGAAAGGCTACCAGCCCACCATTTCCATTCCTCCCCCCTCAAGAACCACCACGCCCTCCTCGCTCCCTGGTGCTGTCTCGGCAGCAGCAGGCCTGTCAAGTGTAGTCACCCTCGAAAGCATTTATGCTACGATGCAGCAGATGCTTTACCAGATGGGCGAATTGAACAATAAAGTCAAGGAGAACACACTAAGCAGTGAAGACCTTGAAAGAAGAATACGCAAGGTTGAGTTTGGCTCGCGCAAGCGGGTTGACGACGAGAACAACAACACACGCGTCAAGGCTTACAGGCGCACAAACAATACGGGTGACGTCAGCGACGCCGACAACTGCGACGGCGGCGGCATGAACGTCAGCAATGGCTAACACCACACGCAGCGCCCACGAACACCTCGAGATCTGGCAGTGGAATTGTCGCTCTTTCAACAAGAAGGCAAGTTCGCTCCAGCTCTTCATCCAAAACCACCCATACCCCCCCGACGTCATCTGCCTTCAAGAGGTCGGGAACCAGCCCATCAAGCTACGGGGTTACTACGTAATTAGACACGTGGGATCACCAAAGGTTGCGGTTTTAGTTCACAAAACGGTGACGGCCGTGGGACAACATTATCAACATCATGACATTAACCACGTGCTAGTGGAAGTCCTCCCGCAAAAGAGGGGTAGACGTAGCACTTTCATCTTGAATTTGTACAGTCCGCCGAGGGCTCAAAAGGACGACTTCCGCAACATCATTTACGACAGCGCGAGAGCCGCTGGCTGCAACCAGCTGGTAGTGGTGGGCGATATGAACGCTAGACACACGGCTTGGGGCTACCAACAAGACACGCAGAAGGGGAGGTCGCTCATCGATGCGGTTGACCAGACGGGCCTCGAATTGATAACCAACCTCCTCCAACCAACCCGTGTAGGCAACAGTGTTAGTCGGGACACGTTTCCGGACCTGTCATTTATCAAAAACGTAAGAGAATACTCATGGACGCACCTGGGCGAAACACTGGGCAGCGATCACTACATCCTCAGCATCTCGGTGTCCACCCCGAAACTCAAGAGAACAATTGGAGAAATTAGGCTCACGGACTGGGAGGCGTACAGGCAGTACCCCCCACCCGAAAGCGGTATAACGGACATAGCGGAATGGATGAAGCACCTCCGAGACGCCCACATCCAAACCACCAAAACCATCCAGCGCACGGTCGAGACACCCGAAGTCGACCGCCGGCTTTTACACCTGTGGGAAGCCCGTGAGGGCCTCCTCAAACGGTGGAAGCGACAGCGGTTAAACCGGAAACTCCGTCTACGAATCGCTCAAATAACAGAAGAAGCCAGAGATTACGCGACCGAGCTGACGCAGCAAAATTGGGTCCAGTTTTGCACCTCGCTCAAAGGTACCCTGAGTACGGCGAAGACGTGGGCCATCCTGCGTTGCCTGATCGAGCCCGACAAGGCCAAAGCGACAACCAGTCGGACACTTCAAGAAATCGCTCACAAATTCCCCGGGAATGACCAGGATCTGATTGACACCCTAAAAACCAGATACCTGGGTAGCGACCCCATACGACCCTGCCTCCTAAAATACGAAGGGGAACCAAGACCTGAACTGGACGCTCCGATCACAGAGGAAGAGGTGTATGCCGCGGCACGAGCCTCACAGCGCAACACTGCTCCCGGGGCTGACAAAATCACCAATGCCATGATTAGAAACCTGAGCCCGAAGCACATCCTGGACTTGACCGAATACCTAAACGAGGAACTCTGGAGCAAGGGCCACGTACCGAACGAGTGGAAACACGCGGAAGTCGTGACCATTCCCAAGCCAGGCAAGAAGCCCGCGATCGACGCCCTACGTCCCATCTCGCTGACTTCGTGCCTCGGCAAGCTGTACGAGAGGGTCATCGGAGCTCGCCTCCAACACTACATAGAGGACGGTGACCTCTTCCCGCACACCATGCTTGGCTTCAGGCCGGGACTTTCTGCGCAAGATGCTTTCCTAATCCTGAAGGAAGAAGTTCTCAAGGGCATCCCGAAGGGAGGAGAACACCTCCTGCTCGCACTCGACCTGAAAGGGGCCTTCGATAACATCTCTCACGAGGCCATTCTCAAGGGACTGAACGACATCAGCTGCGGAGAGCGCATCTTTAATTACGTCAAATCGTTCCTGACGGGCCGGACGGCAACCATCGGAATAGGCCAGACTCGATCGGATACGATCGACGTGCCGAACAAAGGAACGCCGCAAGGGGCGATAGTCTCCCCGATTCTCTTCAACATCGCGATGCTAGCGCTGACCAAAGAGCTGCGGAAGATCCCGGACCTCGGTTACGCCCTATACGCGGACGACATCACGCTCTGGGCCACCAAGGGCTCCCTCGCGCAAAAGGAGGCGACCCTTCAGGAGGCCGCGACGGCCGTGGAGAGATTTGCGGCAGCGAGCGGGATGCGTTGCGCACCCGAGAAGTCCGAGGTGATACGGGTTCACGGAGGAGGAATCTATAAGTCACCCGGCCCTATCGAACTCTATCTAGAGGACCACAAGATCACGGAAAGCAAAAAGACTAGGATTCTGGGTTTTTGGATCCAGAGCAACTTGAAAGCATCCCACACCATCCAAACCCTAAGGTCCACCACCAACCAGATCTCGCGGATTATCAAACGAATAACAAGAAGCCGCAAGGGCATGCGAGAAGAGGACACGCTCCGCCTCGTCCAGGCTCTGGTGATCAGCAGAGTAACGTTTAGCATGCCGTATCACTACGACTCGCTAAACAAACGCGACCAAGAACAAGTCGATGCCATCATCAGAGGCGCGTACAAAACGGCCCTGGGTCTCCCTGTTACCACCTCAAACGAGAGGTTAGCGGCTCTCGGCATCCACAACACCTTCGCTGAGCTGTCGGACGCGGTTATGGCTTCGCAAAAAGCCAGACTACAGAACACGGCGGCGGGCAGAGCCATCCTCCACCGGACCGGCACGGCCACGGAGCTTCGTGCCCTCGATGGGCAACGATCACTCCCGCCCGAGGTCAGAAGCAAGATCACGGCGAACCCCATACCAAAGCACATGAGTCATGAACTCCACGAAGGACGACGCAAGGCGCGGGTCAACAGACAGCGCCGACAATTCAAGAGTGACCCGTACGTACAGTACGTGGACGTGGCGGCGTACCCCGCAGGGGGCCTCTTCGCGGTAGCCGCCGTGAACGGGAGAGACAACTCCTTAACCCTCGCGGCCTCCGTCAGGGCAGAGCACCCAGCTGCGGCTGAGACCATAGCCGCAGCGCTAGTAATAAAACAACATGACAGGGTGGGCAGGGAAGTTCATGTCGTTACCGACTCGCAACAGGCCTGCCGAAACTTTACCAACGGACGAACACCGGTGCTGGCGGCTCAAATTCTAGGCCCGAGGCTACAAGAAACCCATCAAATCACTTGGACGCCGGGTCACGCGGGACTGGAGGGGAACGAAAGGGCGAACGCCTTAGCTCGAGCGCTAATTAACCGAGCGGGGCAAAACCAATCGTCTTATCAATCCCCTTCCTTTACCTTTGTGCCCCTGCCATCAAATTACTGCGACCGACTCGAAATCCAGCGACTCAACCGCAGGATTTATCCTCCCCCTCACAAAAATCTCAGCACTGAAGAGGCAATAGCCCTCAGACTTATCCAAACAAACACATTCCCAAACCTACACAGATACAGCAAAATATACCCACAAACATATCGCGGCATCTGCCCCTGGTGCGGCGACACACGCCCTACACTCTTTCACATCTCGTGGGGGTGCGGGGGCAAACCTCAACATTTAAAGACGCCTAACACGTCATTTGAGCGGTGGGAGGTACAGCTGACCGGCGATACCCTGGCGGGACAACAAGCTCTCGTCCAGCAAGTACGTCGAGCAGCCATGGCCAGTGGAGTCCTGGAATGAGGACACCACCCACTCGTCCTCAAGATCAACGATCTGAATGGTCTAAATAAATGTTTTTCTCTCTCTCTCTCTTTAATACCATACTTTCCTTTCTTCTACTACTAATGAAGAAGGAGAAAAAGAAAGAAGAAGGAGAAGACGAGAATGAAATAAATCTTCTTTCTCATTGTTATATCGAACTACCCGGTTCTTGGCCAATCCCCCAGAGTGGGTATGTGCCACTACCACCAAGGCTCTACATCTACATCTACATGAACGCGCCGATGTATCCACGACAGACTTCTGAGTGAGTGCACTGTTCCGTAACAGATAGAAAATTTTGAAGCTCCTGATTTAGAGCATACGTAGTTCTCGAAGTTATTGTACAATATTCTAACCTAGCGCAAACTAATATTTATTAACAGTTCGCGCTCTGCTGTTGTTACTGACGTCGCGAAGCCTTCGTGATCTTCCTAACGTTCACTCAACCAAAGTAGCGAAGTAGTCGGACGTGTTCGCGACTATACGATGAACAAAAATGATAATATTGCGTTAATTCGTTGTTATGTAGTACGGAAGTTCAGAAAACGCTTCACTTTTTTACTTAATAAGCATGATAAAATTCCATAGACTCTCTGCAAGAGAAGATATCTGTAGGATACGTATAAATCGGGTGCCAACGTACCAGCGTCGGGCTCAATTCCTACACTGAGCCTCGGCGTATACCCCAAAATTATACGTAGCACTAAATAACCGAAAAGACGGCGCTAACTAAGCACACTAGAAGAACCTTCCCGTCGTATTCGCATTTATATTAAGCTGAACCACATTCACCGTCAAGACAAAGTGTGGGCGACTAATCCCGACCTAAAGCTGCTGGATTCCAAGACGGCCGTTCTCGCATACCGCATAAGGCATAACGTCCGCGCACCCGAATATTTATGTCCATGTAAGAGACCCCCGCTACTTAAATTATTCCGAAGCTGCTACTCAAACGTACCGTATCTTTTTCATGAGCGCCAGCTTCTAGACGGCGTAAAGGTTTCGATATTTCTTTTGCCCTCCGTGTCGTACCAAGCCGACGCTGGCGGCAGCGGCGGGCTTTCCCGCTAGACAGCGAAGTCATGCAGACATCCCGCTTTCCAGGGGCCGTAATTGCCTTCTCTGGGGAGCGTGGCGGCCGGAGAGCACACGCTGGAAGGCAAGGGATAACGCGCGATTTCGGGCGCTCTTTGAGGCCGGCCGCTGTGGCGGTCCTTGCCCCGGGAGCGCGTGAGAGGTTTTAATGACGCGTGGCGTCGGTATGCATTGTGCGACCGCTTTGCCTTCCTCCTCTTCGTGGACAGGGGACGTACGCCAGGAGCCGCTTGGCTGCATATTTCCGTTCCGTATATCTCGTGCGGCCAGCCGCGTACGACTGTTTCAACCCTTCTCATTTGCAAGCCGCTTTTCTTTTCTTTTTCTTTCTTTCATTGTCATCTTCGCCCCATTTTCTTTCCTACCTCCTCCTTTTTGTTTTCTTTTTTCTTAACTCCTTTACGCTTGAAAGTCATCAGCAACGTTCCAGGCAATTTCAATTTTTTTCGGTCATCATTCTCTGGTATTTCGCCCAAGTCCATTTTATATTTTCTTACTGTCGCAAGCAGAGTGACTAACGTCTTGACGATTCGTCTTATAATTTTTTTTTAGAAGTGCGGTCCCTAAGCTATGAGATGCGACGTTGCGTTCACTTCATTTGACACCGAACCGCTTAAACGTTCACGTTCTTCACAGAACATTTGCGCTGGCTTAATGTTTAAATATGTGCTCCCCCTCACAAAACACCAGCAAAAGTGTACTGGCACCCACATTTTTTATTACTTCACCGTACGATACCCGCTCGTAGACTCAGGAAATTGAACTCCGTTGCTAACCGGGCAAAGCTAATAGCATTCATAGGGTAATTCAAGATTTCGAAGCTGCCAGGGATTTACAGTGCGGCTCGCTGTTAAGGGAACACGTGTATGTTGACCACGTGCGAATTTTTCACTCTGGCAAGTGTGGAATGAGCCGTCTTTGCATCAGATTACTAATGCTTGGTGGCGGTGGCGTCTTTTTGCACCACTGTGCAGTACGTTGACATACTTCAACCGGAACTTGCAGCTGGAGTTCCATAAAAGCGAGAACCGGACATTGGTGTGTTCCCTTTAACAGTGGACTGCAATGTATACAAACCCGTGGTTGGACTTCAGCACCACTCGGTTGTTGCGTGGGCAAGGTAACGTATAATAAATGCCAGAGACTTCCAAGCTCCACCATCTCTGAAAACGCGGACGTGTTTCTCTGTCCAAACCGACACCCTGCTGCCATATTTCTCTGATCAGAGATTAGGGTGGTGTCGGCTAGAAAGATATTGTGTACAGGCTTCCACGAAGGATAAACGGCTGTAATCAACGATGCAATACCAACTCCGTGTTCCTTTTAACAGGCGATCACACTGTACACATACAGCACGAAACCGCCAGGACCGCGCGAGCGCGTTGCGTAGCCCACGGAGGTTTCAATATCGGTGTAGCCCAAGGTGCAGCCACACCAATCCGTCGGGGTGCTCGCGCTTCACTGAGCAATGCACGGCGGCTTGCGCAAGCCCACACGGCGCTTTCTTTCGCATTTGCTGGCGCTTGAAAAAGAGAGAAAAAGCGAAACTTCAGAGCAACCAAGATACAGGGATAGAGAAACAGAAGAAAAAAGAGAAACAAACGGGTGGCGGTTTTGTTAGGCGCACGTACCTTTCTTTCTTTGGCCGAAAAAAAAATGGAGATGAGCAGGAAACTCTGCAAATTAGTCACAGTCGGTTTGTTACTCGGAATCTATCAGCGATCACGAGCCGCCACCGCTCGTAGATCTCTCTGTCTCTCTCTGTTCTCGCATTATGCTTCTATCCTTATCGCCAGCTCTCATCGTGTCCGTTCCCGCGCCCGCGCTCGCCGTGAGCTTTCGAGTGAAACGCAAAAAAGTCGCGTACGAGACGGAAGCTGTGGCGACGTGCGGAGGAAAGAAAAGCTCGGTGAACGCGTAGACCAGCTCAGAGTGGGATGAGGGGGGCCGGTGAAAGAACGGAGAGACCGGGGGGCTCCGAGTTGAGTGAATGAATGAACGAATGAAGGAAGGAACGCCGCGCGGCGCCAACTGCGTCGGATTTCGACGCGCCGCTCGTGTAATTATGCAAGACGATTCTCGGGGAGCAGAAGTAGGCTGGCTGGCTGGCTGGTGGCGGCGGCGGCGGCGGCAAGGCATTTAGTTTTGGAATGAAGAGCACGCGGAGCGCGTCTTTGAAAAGCGGCTTGCGCGGGAGACGAGGAGGCATCGCGGGGGCAATTCCCGTGGAAAGAAGGTCGGCGCTTCGTTCAACGGAAGCATTCGAGCGCCAGACGGCGCTTCGTAGAAACCCCCCGTCAGCGAAGGGCCGTCTGGATGAGAGGACAATGTGTTTTTCTAATTTTTATTTATTTATTTATTTTATTTTATTTCTTTTTTGGCACAGAGAACTGTTAGGTTTTCACGATAGAGCCGGTGGTATACGCTCTCAAAACGCCTTGCGGCGGTTTAGAGGAGTGAGAGCTGTGCAAGAGTAAAATTAACGCGTCTGCGCTGAAGAATGTGGAAGAATGTAACCCTTTCTTTCTCAAGAAAGCAGGAAAAAAAAAACATATACAGTCGTTCAACAAGAAACCGTCCTCTGAGATCTTGCAGAAATATAAATGACAATGAAGCGTTTTCGCTCGGCTTTGATTGAAAGTGCGTTGCAGTATAGGTGTTCTTCAATGGGACTGCGCAAGGGCGCATTTCGCAAGCGCCGCAATGAATAGCGCACCTCGCAACGGGGCAACAGAAGCGGCACTTTCAGACGCATTTTTTGGCGAAGCCGAAATCATTGACCAACGAGCGCCATGGCAAACTTTCAACGATTATTCGCCAGCGTTGCTAGCAACCGCATTTGTTGCACAACAAACACTTGCATGCCATTTGGAAAAAAGACGGCGCGTTCTTTCAACACTAACTCGTACGCACATGCACTCAGCTGCACGCGAAAGCAAATGCTGCATTTGGTTCTTGCTTCGGTTAGTCGTTTTTACGCAAGGTATCCGCAATTTTTGCAGTTGCGCTTGATAGCAGGACTGTTGAATGGAAACAAGCGATGAAGTATTGCGACAACCTCAACAGCTATGAGCTAATGATCTATTTCGGTACGATTCTACCCGTCTGTTGCTAAAGGGGCTCAGAAACTCAACAGAATAAATGATACGAGAATGCTCAAGGTACCACGACGACACTGTCAATAACAATGTAACGGCTAGAATCAGACTTGTCATAAGCTAGACATACTGAACATGCTAAGAACACGTAGCAGACCGAGAACACAAAAGTACGTTTAAAAGCAGGCTTACTGTTTCACTGAATTTCAATACGATTTGAAATTGGCCACCTTTTTCATTCGTTTTTTTTTTTCATTCCTGAGACAAAGACAATGTTATAGACTTATTCTATTTGCGCCCTCAACCTATAATTCAGCGCATTACGCAGAATGCAAAAGAAATTCTAACTTTACTGCAGACAAAGTGACCCACAAACAGGATATGCCATACATACCAAGTAGCAATTCGGCATTTTCAGCAATGAATTTCATCGCACGGAGTCAGCTGTTATACTAAAGAGACATGACCACCGATAAACACTGACCGTGTCGTTTGCCCCTGCGTACCGTACCCTGCTCGATGGATAGGGCACAAGTCGCCTACACGAGACCGAGATGCACGAAGAAGGGATGGTATCGGGACGTCGGACACGGTCATAACCAACGTAGCGACCCTGTGGACACGCCGGATACGCGACAAGCGCTTGCAATCGCATCCGGTGTCACGAAGCGTTCCACTAACTTCCTTTTCTTTTTATCAACAATCGCGCTCGGCTTCCCCCGGCCACCAGAAAAGTCCGCAGAAAATGACAGGTTCAGTCAGAGGGGTGAGGTCGGAGAATGTATGTGCCATTACGTGCATCTCCCCACAAGACAGAGATGGATATACAGTACTATAAGCGCTGCGGGGAAGTTAGTCGGGAGGGCAGTTAGGGGGCCATGCAGGATTTCTCTCGCGGCGGCGGCTTGTAGATGTTGCGACACATCTCTACAACAGGAGAGGGGAGCCTGGCAGGCACATCGTCATCACCGCCCATGGTCGTCTCAGCGCGGTCTGATACGAGTCGTCGACCGCGGTTATCTCGCCTCGTTCTCCTTCTTCTACCGCGGCTCTTTCCCGACGCTTTCCACGATTCGGCCGCTCGCGCGTGTTGGTTTCCTGCGCGTGCTTCCTCGGCTGCGCAAGCTGCCGCTGTGTGGTGCACAACCCGCTCCCGGCAACCCACCCCCTGTCCGTCCGTCGAGTCAACATCATTTCCTTCGCAAGCTCGGGGTCCCTGCCTGCCTGCCTCAGCGCTAGCAACCCACACGGCCAGCGCAAAAGCGCGCCGCCGGACGACGGCACAGACAGGCAGGCATGGCAGGCCGGGGCGTAATTGGACGGCCCTTTCCCGTTGCGCCCGCGCTATGGTCTCTGTGTGTGCGTTGATTGTTCCCACTCAGAGACGGACAGGCTTGCTGCCACCGAGACAACGCCTGCGATGAGGTCTGTCGCCGCGGGGTCGTTGCTGGTTTTTATACGACATCATAACCGGACGGAATTGTGCTCGGCTGCGGATGCTACGTGCTTCCGCGTGGATGCGGAGGCCACCGTCGTTATATGCCTTTGGGTAAAAAAAGAAAAAGAAATTCTGCAGTGCTCTTGCGCGACAAAGCTATTTTCACGTCACGGTGCACGACGTGTCCTATACTCGCTGTTTGCGAACACGAATACATTGGCTGTGACGCCCGGCTTCCTAAATTAAGATACCATTTTTCTGTTCGGAGAAACAGAGAGAGAGGTAGAAGTTTGAACAAGCGAAATGAGCGACACTTGGAACGTGGGTTCAGGTAGTCGGCTGTATCTCCAGTTTCATGCTTCCTATGAACGTCGAGTGCACTTAGATGTTAACAAAGCATTAAAAAAAAGTGGACGAAAATGATAGAAGTTATGGCGTTTCGTCAGCAAGATATTAAATGTTACAATTCAATGTTATCGCACACATTCCCTAGTGCATGCGAACGCAGTAGAACCGACATCAAACTTTGATCGACTGCCATTTTTCAATCGTGTTTGCGACGTACCGTATTAGCGCGAACATAGTTCGATCATAAAAGCTTCCGCACCAATTTTGTAGGGGTCAAGAACGAGCTATGCCTCTCGTGTCCACACAGAATGGCATCAGAGTTAAGAAACGCAGTGAGCCCACACTTCACATGCCCGAGGTACAACATGACTGCAGGGCGTTGTCGCAATCGTCGTTGTTGGCGCTTCAAATCGCATCATTATTGGCGTTGTTATATTGCTGTGGCTTTTGTTATCATCGTCGCCGTTGTGATGATGAAATTATGATGATGATCATGGTGACCATGTCTTGGTGCTGGTGGTAGTGACCAAGGTAGTTCATACCTTGCGTAAGTGTTTACGATATTTGCTGCCACGCCCGAGCTCAACTCTATGCACTTAGCACTGGACGGAAAGGTCAGTGACCTCCAAAAAAAGCTTCAACTTCGTCGCAACACAACCGACTAACGCCGCTTCGGCCTAACAGGGTGCACTGCTTGTTGCGAGGGCGCGCAATCGCACAAAGGAGCGCAGCAACAACAAAAAAGCGCCGAAAGAAGGCCGGCGTGAAGGGCTGTGATGGGTGTACTGCGGTGCGGCGCAACCCCTCTCTGGAAGCATCCGCAGCGGGCGTTGCTGGTGGCGGCGGCGGCGGCGTCGGCCGCGCTCGTATTAATGACGGTCGTGTGATCTGCTGGCGGCTGGCTGCTTCCGCTGTTGAGCGCGCGGCCTCCCCTGATTGCTATCTCTTTCTTCCCTGTAGGCGAGTGCGCCCCGGGCCACTGCGAAAGGGGCACGTTCTCGTGTATAGCAACCACACACCACTACTAGCAGCAGCAGCAGCAGCAGCAGAAAGCGACAACATCAGCAGCAACAGAGCGGCAATCGCGGGCCAGCAGGACAGCCTGCGATGCCGTTGTCGTGGAGATCGATTGTTGTCCCCCCGGCAGTGTCGCAGCGCTGATGAGCTTCGTCGTGTCCGATGGCGCCGGGGCGCGTCGTCCCTCCCCCATCCCTCCCGACTTCTACCCGCTTCTGCGCAGACCTATACTCTGCTTCGCCGAGCGCGAAGGCGAAGAGTAGGCGGCACGCGTTGGCACTGTCTTTGGTGCCCGTCATCTTTCGGCTGTCCCGCCAAGTTACGTGTTTCCTTTCCCGGAAACAGAAATTCAAGGTCCGACTGAGCCGTAATGTTGCGTCACGTGCATCTGGCGACGGAGACGTTGCTTGTTAGCAGAGTAGTGCCTTATATAGTGGTATAGGTGGCCCTATATATATACCCCAGAAAGTGGATGGGAAATGGGAAAACGGCTCCACGGCAGCTCAATGGTGAGAGCATCGCACGCGTAATGCGAAGACGTCGGTTCAGTCCCCACCTGCGGACAGTTGTTTTTTCATCCATTTTCATCTACATTAATTTATCATTGCTTTAATTCAAATAGTAAGTATAAGTAATTTCCCCTATGTTGTCCTTGGTGTCATTGTTTGTTGGCTTCTTATGATATGATCAATAAAAATCGGGCCCCTCGGTTCCCTTTTCGTTTATATATATATATATATATATATATATATATATATATATATATATATTGAGGTCGGCAGAAAACCAGATGGGATGATGAAGTTAGGAAATTTGCAGGCGCAAGTTGGAATTGGAATACGCTAGCGCAAGACAGGGGTAATTGGAGATCGAGGGGAGAGGCCTTCGTCCTGCAGTGGACATAAAATATAGGCTGATGATGATATATATATATATATATATATATATATAAAGGTGGGCCTGGCGAGAAATTTGAATGAGACACGACGTTAGGATGACGCAACAATCATATGGTTCTGATGGGGCACCTGCTGCGTACCAAAGCGGCATACGTGATCAAACTGTGTGCAGTCCTAAGGCCATGATAAACGTGCAGAAAGGCGGATCGAATGCAACAGATTTGTAAATACATTTGCATCGTGAGGCAACGCTCGAAAAGATGCAACGTCTTGCAGCCTCTGCGTGGAATGGGTTAAAGCTGCGGTTTCGAAGAAATTTCGACCGTATAAGACTGCGCTGTACATAGTTCAAAGCTGAAAGCAATCCGCTTTTTAAAAATTTATTTGTTTAGCTTTGAAGCATTCGCGTAGTCCACTAGGCATACTACTATATGACCGGTCTATAGCTGTAAAAAAATTAGTCTCCAAAATAAGTAAGTCGGAAGAAACAACGCCGCTTTCCGTGTAAGAATGAGTTTGGCACTTCCGCTCATTCACTGAGCGATGGTGTATAGCTATAGGGTTGCGGGTCAACGACACGGAAGCCGCGCGCAAGCTCTCTCTGGATGCGAGAAGCGAAACTGTGGCGTGAGCAACGCCGGAGTTATCTTCGCGGGCCGGAAAATGGCAATCACTGGAAGGACGCGGAAGCCGACGCGCCGGGGTGCCTCCACTTCTCAGAAACTCGATTTCCCAGGCCAGGGTATATACACGCGTAGCGCGTGAACGCATAGCTTCCGCGCCTGTCGCGTCGATTCGGAAGCGTGTATATATACGGACGCAGTAGAACTCGTTTGCTATACGTAGCACCCTTCAAAAGTTACGCGCCAAGATGAAAGAAAGTTTCGAAGTGTCCACCTCACCGTTCCGAAAACGTTCTGCACGGTGAGGATTAGAGCACTCGTTATGATACTGCGAGACGGTCACCACGGCTAACGTAAGCGATGAGTTTGGAAAGACGTGGACCCGGAAGCGTGCAGGCTGCATGCTCTAGTGATCCGACAGTGCCATATATAAGGCGTGCTCGAGGAAACGGCTAAAGGTTTCGTGAAGTGTCCCCAGCCACACGCGAGACGCCGAACAGCTAACTTTCGCTAATGGGCAGCTCACTATAGCTACGAAGGGCGCAGCCATGTCCTCGCGCTATCTACTTCAAGACCGCCGAAGCCAAGCCGGTATAGCGTCTGAAAACTATTTATGCGTGCAAAACAGAATAGTTCCTATAACTCGTTACGCAAATGTTGTTGCGCGCCCCGGTAAAGGTTGCAATCAACCTGGGCTACGTTCAACTATCGGCAAAGGAGAGCACCCCTCACCTTTCCGTTACGCAAAAGCGCTAGAAGCCCGCTATTCAGTGGAGACGCCAATTCCACTGAACTCATTTTACCGTGGTCAGTGTCGAATTGCGTTTTATCTTCGAATGGGTGACTGTGGAGCCGTTACGAAACAAGGGTCGGTTGGTGACTGGAGTGAATAAGGCTAATAATGATAAACGACAGCGTTAGGTGATACGTTGAAACAAGTCAAACGAAAAAAGAAAAAAGAAAATCTGGGTAAATGGCGTACTGCTTGCGGGATTCGCTATTAACGACGCAGAAGAACGCGTATCACCTTGCTCATCACTATTCGCGCGCATTCTATTAGTAACACCAGTTATGAAATGACTCGGCGAGGAATTAAGACATTAGGACAGTATAGCAAGCAACTCGAATAAAGTGTGAGCAACGCGAAGGAGCACACGGACGCCTTTCTCGTAGATTTCGCGATGATAACGGATATATATTTTTACGCGAAGGACAAGCCAATTAAACGAGAAACTATTTAGAGATTATATTTACAGCAGCGGCTGCAGCGCCGACTGGTTGGATTTACAGCGCGAGCCCAGTTCGTTCTTCCTCCTCTTCTCGAGTGATGGCGCCTGGGTGCCTCGGTCAAACGACCAAATGCAACATGCGTGTAGCAATATATATATATATATATATATATATATATATATATATATATATATATATATATATATATATATATATATATATATATATATATATATATATATATGTGTGTGTGTGTGTGTGTGTGTGTGTGTGTGTGTGTGTGTGTGTGTGTGTGTGTGTGTGTGTGTGTGTGTGTGTGTGTGTGTGTGTGTGTGCGAGCGCGCAATGGACGGCCTCAGGATTCATTTTTACGTAACTCGCAGTTCCACGTAACTCCGAATACACGGAGCTCCTTTACATTCGTCTTCAGAGGACAACGGCGACCTCGTATGCAGTATCAGAACGACTAAGCCCGGGGTCACCGATGCAGGCAGGGGCCGTTAGCCGACCCGAGTGCACCCCGAAACTCCGTGCCGCGTGGTGGTAGCTCATACAAAGTGACCGCGCGAGGCTGCAGGGGTAGTTGAGCTGAAAACTAAAACACTCCAACTACCGCAAAAGTGGGCGGACCCACGTCTAATTTGGCTTCGCGTATATACACGCAAGACAGATGGGGTCCACGCGGATGGAGACGTGTAGCGAAGGGAGGAGCACGAGCGGCGTCAGGGCCTCTTCCAGCTGCGTGAGACGCGTGGACCGTGTACGGCCATCCATCTCCCGCTTGGACAGAGAGGCCTGCTTGGCCGAGCAGCCCACACACACAGCGGAACACGTAGACTAGGGCGATGCAGATTTTTTTTTATTTCGGTTGCCGTTTGTTGTCGGCTTGTAAAGGGTTGTTGTTCTTTCTGTCTTTTGCTTCGGTGCTGTAATACTGTTGCTACATTAAGACGTCTTCGATCAAATAGGCGATAGGTGGAAATAGCGATCCTGTGCATGGGTATACAGAAAAGAAGGCTAGCTAGAAAATTCAAGTTGCCTGCAGCAAATCGAAAAAAAAAAAAACAGTGCTTCAGGTATAAGTGACGTATTAACAAGGTTGGCGTATTAGCAAGTGACGTGTTAGCAGGGCTGCACTTTCATCACGAGAACAAACGTCGAGTTAATTTCAGCTCTGCTTGAGTGTCATTGCGTAATGGCGCCCGTACGAGTATAAGCGCCGGCCGCTGCTCGCGGTCAGTTTCTGTTGAAGAATTGCAACGTCTATTAGCAAAGCAGTGATATCCCATTCGCATTTAGTTTGGTCATGATTGCAAGATGCAAATAGTTTTGATTATAAAAAAAGGCTTTGAACAATTCAACTACTGCACTGTTGACCGGAACCATTAAAAATCATGACACTGCAGCGTAAACCGCTAAACTCATTTCGCCGTTCTTCTGGAGAGCGGAAATATTCGTGGAAGCTTTAATAACAGCAGCATGCTTTACTACGTCACAGCATTACATCAGCGCGAGCGAGGAGTAGAAGCGACACTGGCGTCTGCGTTCGAATGTGGGGCAGTTAAAGTTCTTATTTCCGGTCTAGTTCGCACTATTGCGCAACATCTAGTCGACGGCTGCATGCCACTTAAGCGCTCCAGATCAACGGGGTGTTGCACCTACTTTTGCACATACTCAGCTACATTTGTCTACAACCAACGCGGAATGTTAGCAGTTTGCGCGAATAGAACTGAACATGCTGTTTGTTTCGCTCTGTATACGCGTATACTGCAAAGAGTTATATGCATCACTTTTCATCCGTGCAGACATGTGCCTTTGTCACGCAACAGCTTGCGCTGCAGTACGACAGTACGACACGCCGTCCTGCATGCAGGAGCAAATACTAACGCGCTAAATATATGGGCACTATGTCACGTGATGTGCCCAAACTGCTTGCGCGCTAGTCATAATTCTTCGCGTGATACGAAGAAATCCTGTTTGCACGCACGCAATGGCCTAAACAGCGACTGTGCCGTGCCCAGAAAAACAGGCTCCCACTCAGTGCCGTTCGCAAATTGCTTTAAACCATGGATCTCAAATATTCTTGGCGCATAGTAAAACAGCCGTCTCGTGTATAAACCACCCATAGTAACGTCAGATTTATTCTATTCTTGGGAGCTGAATGCATTGTGATCACACACGATATAAAATGAAAAAAAAAAAAACCTTATGAAGAAACAAGGATAACAAGGGAAGACCTCTGGCAACATAAAATTGCCTTCACGCAACATTGCTCTCGGGCGCAGCGTGGGGCTGAAAGAGGTCTTTGAACCAAGCCATGATCAGGATGGCGACTCGCTACACGATGCGTGCGCGCATAAAGCACAACAACAACGCCTACCCCACCCTCTTTTTCTTCCTAAACCAAGAGTCCAGGATCCTTGCCGCGGCTATGCGTGCGCTTTCCTCCGTCACCCACTGCGGCTATGCGCCGCCTCCTGACGCAAACGAGCGGAAATGACGTATGCGGCCACTGCCGCGCAGTGATGCCATTTCCGCGTCGTATAGACTGTGTATAGCAACACACGAGGTTGGAGCGAGGAAGAGTCACGCCGCTGCCGGATGCCAAATTACGTGCCGACATCCTCGAAGATGTACGCGCGGTGTTCCCACCACTGCGCGTATAAGCTTGCTATGCAACATACACTGCTGCTTGCAACATTTTGTGTGTGCTCTTGCGATGCGCATGTGTCTTGCTGCATTTTGGGAGCGTGTTTTCTTTGTTTTCTTCGCTCACTCTCTATCTCATTTTGTTCTTCTTGTTTTTGCCACACTGGCGTGCATACTGTAAAACCTAGACGCGTCCCTGCACAGTGGTCTGTAACGTTTTCGTCATGCGCCGACAGCCGAAAGAAAGATGCTCGCTGAGGACTGGATCATTTGTTTTTCTCTGGTTCCCTCTTTTCAGACGCTTTGTGCTTTTACTTCCTTCTTTCGCACTCTCCCTGTCCATTCGGTTCGTTGCAACCATATTTCTTGTTCCCAGAAAAAGACGCAGTGACGCTGTATAGGCTGCAGCGGTAAAAGTTAGAGACGAAAAAAATAAAAATAATAGCAACAGCAACCACAACAGCAAGAGCCTACTTTCTCGCAAGACGCGACCGCCTCCCGCAAAGAGTGAGAGAGAGCGTCAGCTGTCGTCCGCCGGAATGTCGTCGTAGCCAGAATAAGTTGCCCACGACTGCGGCGCTGCGCTCGGAGCAGCGGCGGCGAAAAAAGAAAAGGAAAAGAGCAATGCAGCGACAAGGCAATCAAACTCTCGCGTCGGCGCTGTAGTAAAGCGCCATGGATTTCTATGACTTGTCGTTGCAGTTCCCTAGACGACCGCCACGAAGCGAGAAGAGAAAGCATGGAGCAGAATAAGGAAGGACAACCCTTTCGCGTCGCAGCTGCAATCTCGAGTGTTGGAAACGTTGTCTTCGCGGGCGTAGAGAAGGGCACAATCGCGCGCGCACGGCGAGAAAGAGAGAAAGAGAAAAAGATAGACTTTCGAGGTGGTCGCTTTTGCCGAGTATGGCCGGATGGCCAACAAAGGGGTTTACAAAAGGCGCGCGCATGCTGGAATTCTCGAGCTGGAATTCGCGCTTGTTGTTTCCCGACGTTGGTTGAACAAGCGTATGAGGTACAAGGGCCTAAAGTCGTCGTATAAAGCGCGATATGAACTAATTTTCTACTATATTCCGCAGTCTTAATAGTGATAATAAATAGAAATGCAAAGTCATTTTACATTGCTAGAACTTTCTTTTCTTTTTTTTTTCGCAAGTTTTCCTTGACAGAGGAGGGTTGATTGTTAGCAGGAAAGAAAGCTTCGCGCCAAAACGTGGCACTGGTGTCTTCGATGCTACGTCGCAGATTTCAAGGAATTTTCGATTATTCGCATCGTTTTGATGCAGCTAAAAAAAAAAGAAAGAAAAGTTCGAAAATGTTGCCAATACCAGGGGTCGGGTATTTCTGGTTTCAAGTGCACCCGTGATCCTTTCTTTACTAACAATAATTAACTCTTCACGACTAGACGCTGCGGACGCTGCCAAAATTCATGACGTCATGCTGTCCTTGCGTCGTCTCTAGTTTACCGGGGCTGTTTGTCCCGGTACGGCCCAAGTGAAAAGCTTCAGCCATATATGGACGTGGACAATCTTATCAGTGCGCAGATGGTCTGCGCAGTACGCACCTTTTATGAGGACGTTGTTACTGAAGCGAAGGTGCTCCTCCTTTCTGTTCCAAGGCATCGGTTCCTTGCACAACGCGGCGCCAGGTTCGTTGCGTCTGCGAAACGGTAGAAAAGACAGAAGAAATGTTTACTGATTCAGAAAGAAAACCACACACACACACATAGACAAAAAAGAAAAAAAAAGAAACAGAAGAAACATAATGTTTGCACATTCTTTCCACAAAGCGAAGAGCAAGAAAGGAAGGAAAAACATATCCTAGAGGAAACTGGCTGGCACTCCACTCGGCTGGCATGTCCACTCGGCTTAACAAAAAGCTTGGACACAAAGTTTGTTAAGTCACTATGCCATTTCTTACTATATACGTGCCTGTGTGTACCTGCTCGGGCGCGCGCGTTCGTACATATTTTAATATTTTAAAGATACATACATGACTGAACTGAAGCAACTCAGGTAATGGTCTTGTCTTTTTGAGATCGTGCATGCAGACGACTGCTCCTTTTCGTGCGTTAAACTGAAACAACTATTTGGTCTTCCCTCTAGCGCATTCATACAGTCTGATTCCATTTTTCTTTACGCTTACACGTACACGCCGATAAAACGGCTAAAACGAAAGTGGGTTCTACAACACAGACGTCGATAGCAATAAAGAGGACAGACATGAGCTTAGATAAGTCACATCTGCACTCTGCCTTAAGGGATTGCAGGAGGTTAAGCAAACGGCTAACAAGCAAGAAAGAGAACAAAATGAAACAAACTTGCTTCGTTAAAAAAAAAGTTTTCATTCAGGGCGCCAGAACACGGGTTCTTATACAGATGGTCCTCAATTCTGAACTGCAATACGAACAAATACAAACGATAGGAAGAATTTACATGTTACTAGCGGGCACAAAAAAAGAAAAAAAAAAGAAGGCATTGAAATGGGTATTGAAGACGAAAGCAAGAGAGACTGTACAGTGCATTGTAGGCGATCTGTTGACGGCACAAGCGCGAGGCAACCGCCCGAAGGAACGGAAACATTGTGGAAGAGTCGGCAAAAAGAAAAAAGAAAAAAAAAGGAAATATATACGGGGAGGTGCAATTGCCTCATGCACTTTCCAGTTCATTTTCTTGCTCGGCTGCGCGGGGCGGTCGGTTGGCCGCGTACTACCCTCGCCCCGATGCTCAGCGGTAGGCTTTGCGAGTGCAGCAAAGACAACCGAACACTTGGAGTCGCTTTAGGTGGGAGACTTAAATCGGGGCTGTTTGTCGAGCTCCCTCCGCGAAGGCCTCGTCGTTCGAAGGTTGTTGCCCTCGGCGAAAAGGGCAATTCGAGCACTTCTCCCCTACTACTACATGTTTTTCTTTGTCTGCGGCTTTAAAATTGAGAAAGAGAGAGAAATTGCGTGGAAAAATAAGACGATGCTGGGAAGACAACCTCCATTCCGAATCCGAATTGTTAAAGAGCGGCAAGATGCGGGACGGCGATTATAAAAAAAAGCATCGCTCGAGCCGTATAATACGACGGCCTTCGAGAAAGAAAAAAAAAAAGGTGCAAAACGGAGTGTGCGGGCTTATAGTTTGAAAAGTTCACTTATGCTTCAGCTATGCGTCTTAAGCGCATTATTCAGCACACTGCAGGTTTACCAAGTGGAACATGAATTTATGAATATGGTGCCGGGCTGATTATTAGCTGAGCAGAACGATTGTCTGGATCTGTCGCGCACCACAGGATTTCATGAGCATGCCATCGACGACTACACCAATGTCTATGCCGCGGAGGCCTCGCAGTGCATGTTGGCACGAGTGTGCCATTATTCGGCTCTGTGACAACACATTCTGAAACATTTAAACAGGGAACTGGAAGCTGACTTTGCAGTTACAAAAAATGAAAAAATAAAGAAAGAAAGAAAAAGAAAGAAAGAGAGAGAAGAAAGAAAGAAAGAAAAATGCAGAAGATCCGACGATTTGGAATCTATATACAGCGAAGCATTCTGTAACTGCATAAACAGTCGAAACACGAGTTTGTGTTTATTGAATGTCCGCACACAGAGGCACAGAGGGCTTTATTCAGGCATTTTAGAGAGGCTAATGCGATGCCGCCGCCGCTGCTGCGGTTGCGCAGAGGCGAGCGTCATCTGGTGGTGGTGCAAGGAACCCAGCGGCGACGTCGCGCGCGTCCTCCGCTGTGATTGGTTGGCCTATTCGGCTAGAGAACAGCCACGCAGCACCAGCGGTCATGAAAACCCGGTGAGGTTTTCATGACCTTCGCTTTTAAGAATAAGCGCAACGGGACACCACGCTCACGTGCTGGAGCAAATGTGTAGGGGTAGAAGAGTATTAAAAGCCCGATTTATCTTTGCAGTACCATACCACATAATCCTGAAATCATAATTAGCATTCGGTATTTAAGTTTCTTAGAGCATCCAGCTACCCAATGTCCTGATGGTGCAACTCCTGCAAAAAAAAAAAAAAAAAGAAAGAAAGAAAGAAATCATGAAAGCTGGCTTCCCCTTACAACGTATCGTACTGCGGAGAAGCCACATTTGACGAGCACTTTTCAGAAACGTACATTCATTCGAGCACCTAGGGGAAGCTTACTCTTAGGTGCGTCGTAAGTAACATGCGTTCTGTCCGCCGTCTTTAAAATAAACAGAAAGCGGACGGCAGAGACAAAGATATAAACTGACACATAGTGATTAAACAAACAGAAAGCGCTATTGATCACCACTTGCATGGTTCACAATCAACGCGCAAGCATCAATCGGCGCTACTCCACTCCTTACTACAAAGGGTCACTTTATATGGTTGCTTAAGCAGCACGCGAACCGTTACGACGCCGAAAAAAAAATAAAACGTAGCAGTCTCACGAACGCGAGAGCAATGGCACTTACGACGTTATGAGTGCGACGACAATCATGCGTGAAATTAACGGCGATACGCACTAGCGCCGGCGCAGTTCCAGACAAAGGACGAAGCCCGCGCTGCTATACGAGAACCCTTGTCTTCCTTCAGCAAAAAAAAAAAAAAGTGCATCCGGGTAGAAACGCGTGCCATGCTCAACAGAGAAATATTGACGCAAATGAAGACACTTCGACGTACTTTTCTTTCGCACGAAGCGCTGAGGCGTACAGTGACGTGGAGGAAACAAAACATGACGTAAGAAAAAAAAAGAAAGTAATCGCAAAAGAGAGATAAACAAGCATGCGCGAGGCACTCTCGATAGCGCGGCCCGAAGAATCAATCAAAAACGAGCAGCAGAACCACTTCGGTCGCTTCTTCAATAAAATTCTCTTGTTTGCCGTAGCGCGCGAAACACGTCGGAGAGGCGCCGCAGCGCTCGCACTTCAGCGCGGACCACGCTTGCGTTCGAGGCAACGGGAGACGCGCGCGCGTGTGAAAGGACGCGACTTTGAAGTTAGCTTTCGATACAAACAAGCGGGCCTCCTTCAAGTACCGCCCCCCTCCAACGCGGCATCTCGCTCCCATCTCCTCGGCTTCCGACCGCCTTCTCCAATACGCGCCTTTTCTCGCATTGTCCTGCCTTTTTTCTCTTGGATTCTGCGGCTAGAAATGCGCGCACGTCTTATTTCGACGTTTCTGGCCGACGCAGGCACTATAGAAAAACGATTTCTAGCTGAAATGGGCGCGTTTCAAGTAGAGGTAAGAGCGGTGGCGCTTTTTTCTCGAAACTGCAGCAGTAGCAGCAGCAGCAGCTTGCGTCTTGCAGAGTGCTCCACGATTACGAATATGAGGCGAGGTTGCACGTGCAAGCTTAGGCATTTTTGCCCCTTACCGGAGGAACCATCTAACTTTAAGTTGACTGGAGGCAGGAGGTCGCTATCTAAATGATTAAAATATGTTAGGACTATTTGTGATTTCTGATCGTAACCAGGTTACCATAGAATCTGCGTCCGCCGAGTGCCACAAGAACAGTAAAAATAGTCACAAATAGGTTGTTTGTAGGTGTATGGCATTTAAAGGTGTATTACCCATGGAAGAAGAGTACATTTCGTGAGAGTGGAGCAGGAAGCAGGAAGATACTTAGCGGCGGCACAGCGTCACCATCGACCACGTCATCTAAACCTTGAAACGCCAGAAAGTTTCCGTGGAACGGAATTATCGGATCGGAAGATCGGATCATAAGGTTTTCACGGCGTGAGCTCGTAAACAAGTTACTGCAAGCCCGTATCACACTGCAGAGGCTCGCTGAACAACAATGAGGTGCTGCTTGCAATGCTTTCTGCTTTTCCGTATGACGGGCCCGCCGTTTCCTCGTTGTAGCGGCAGGCCTAGCTTTGTGCGCCATCGCGCTAAACATGGCTCGGGAGTTCATGTGGAGGCGCTATCACTGATGTGCGTTTTGATTCGCGTTCGGCGTAACCACCCGACATTGCTTCTCGGTTTATACGTGCTTATCATTGGGTATATTAAGGAGCGCACATGAAATCATTCAGGGGCGTCAGCTACACCACCATCTATTATTACATTTTCAACATGGGGTGACGGGGCAGCGTATATCTATAACAGCGAAATGTCCGCAGACGTTTCCTATCAATGAGCAAAAAAAAAAAAAAAAAAAAAAAACTGAAAGTGAAAGTGAAAGCTCGCTGCCATGCCTTGGGGTTTTTGTTTAGCCAGCGCTCCGCTCTGGCCCTGCCATTCGGGGTATTATGCGCAACGCAAGCGGTTTCTCGTTGCTGCCCGGTCTGGTTGCCGCGTCGTTCGCAACTCTCACCGCGGCTTCAACCCACACTCCTCGGACGGTGCCAACCCTTCAACCTTCCCGAGGGAAAATATAAAGGTTGGCAGTTTTGTGGTGGCGCCATTGCAAGACAGCGGGCAAACTCGTGTAAAGCGCAGCTTCGGCTCGGGCTCCAGCGTCGACCGATGGCAACGCGCCGGCTGCACTGACATCACGGCTCACGTGATCGCTGCTGGCTGCAGCTAGCGCTCGTTATGTGATCGTCTCATGAGCATGAGTTACGACGGAAGCTATAAAAGCCGCGAAGTGACCCTCATGCAGCTCACGCTGTAACAATATAGGGAACGTTACATCAAGTATGAAGGATGCAGTGGATGCAGCTTCAGATGAGCCTGTGTCTAGCGTCGTGACCAAGAATGAAACAACATTTTGCAACTAAAACATTTCATTGTAAATCCGTTAGCGTACACTTAATCTATGCTTAATGTGCAATCACCATTTCATCAGATATACAGAATATAATAGAAACAAGCCATCGCGCGGACAGTGCAAGTGACCAAAAAATCTGGCTGCGTGTAGTTTGGAAATAGGTCTGCTCGCCGCCGATCGATGCAGTGTGGAAGGAGAAAGTTTGCGTACGCTACCTGAGAAACCACTTACTAGACAGCAGATGCGTGCGCTATAGCGAAGATGTATACCGTGCATGTATAGCACGACACGTTCAACTTTCATCAAACTCTATCTCTCCAAGATGAACTAAAAACATTTATTAGTCTTCACTGGCACTACCGGCGCAGGTGAATGCCCAAAGCTTAATAAGGTACGTACTTGGTAAAAGACCTGGAGGCTAAAAAAAAAAAAACTAGAGCTTGCCACTCCTTATCAATAAAGCAATTAAGTTCGAATTTGGGATAATCGACCCATTCTTTTTTTCATGTAGAAAACGGTGCAGCACACAGGAAAGAAAAACAAATGATGCAGAGAATATGGGAATATTTCTCTATGCAACTCGCATGTAACGAAAAATGTAAAAAAGGAAAAGAAAGAACGCGACATCGTTTTTTTTTTCCCGGAGGTCACGCGTATGAAATTTTACGAGAAATAAGACGAACTTCCACGAGCCCAATAATTGCGTGGCTTCAACAAATACAAATACACGTGTGCGCGGGCTGAAACAACGAGAAGCGAATGGCCATCGGAACGAGAACCACGTAATGACGAAGACTAAATCAATTTCCCCGACGAGGACTCTGCGTTCCGCTTACACGGTCGTGTTTCATTTTCTTTATTTCGTTCTCCTTCAAGGAGCCATACTTTTCGCTCGTCTCCGAGGCTCGTCAAGGTAAAGAGGAAGATAGCACCACAGCACGAGAGAAACCAGAGCCTCCACGAAGCCAGACAGAAACCTTAGAGGACGGCACGAGGCCATATTACGTAATGGGTTAGCTGTGCCAGCGTCGACAGTTGTGTGCATCACTGCAAAAGCTGGAAACGCAGTTAGATGGTAAGACTCGCCTTATTTGCTTGTTCAGAGCATTTGTGCCAGTTTTATTTTTCACTTCGTGGTTTTCTGCATTTGGCACTATGAGGACACGGACATCCCCACGTTCGGTACCCTACATTATTATTCTTGCTTTTCGATTGGTTGAACTGCGGAGTTCGATATTTTAGGTTTCCGCTACCCCTATTTTTCCCTCACCATTAAGCGAGGATGTACAGTCGTCCTTCCACAGTTGTGCATTTATAAAATAAAATAAAAATGAAATCGGAAGACGCGTGCTTTTCATTTTCAGGGTTTAGGGTTGATAAAGCAAAGCAATTCGTAGTAGTTGCTGTAGGTTCCAGCAAAGTACGCAGTAAGGTAAACAGACCCCTATTGCACAGAACTGTGGAGACAGTGCACACGAACCTGCGCACGGAAGAGGACTGTTTTTTTTGCTCATTCGGATCCCAAGAAGCACTGGACAGGTTTTCGGTTCGACGCTGAGTTTCAAAAAGGAAAACAAAGGAGAAATAAAAATAATGGTAAAAAAAGAAAATAAAAACGGGAATAAGAAAATGACAGAAGACGGCAAGCGAAGCCGGGATGCGAATCTGCAGAGTTGGTCGAGCAGCAGATGTCCTTTGTGGACAGCCAGCAAACAACGAGCGACACAGAACGAAGTAAAACTTGCGCGCAAACGACGCCCGCGCGCGGGCCGCCGCACCCCTAAATGCGATGTCCAAACATAATCTCAGATGAGGGCGGTGGGGGCGGCTCTCCGTGAGAGGACGGGCTCAGAGGTACAAAGATGGATTTTTGTTTTCCAGTTTTTGAGCGGATGGCCGAAATATTAGGCGATCGAAGAGCAAGGCGAATAGATTGATTGCGTGCCTCAAGGCCATCAAAACATGGAAGAGAAAAGAAAGCAGTACAAGCAGTCGTGCGGAGTGGTAAACAACATAAAAAAATTAAAAGGCTGCGTGTAGTAGTGCCTGCAGTCGTAACGACTAAGAAGTGAAGTTAGGATGTATGAATTATTGAACACGCTCATCGCTATACTCCCTTCCTGCAGTGCAGGGTAGCAAACCGGACGTGCGTCTGGTTAACCTCCCTGCCTTTCCTCTCTTCCATTCTACCCCACACACGCGAACAAAATTGTAGAGGAAAGAACTGATCAACTGATGCGATCGAAGTAACATTGGGTACGAGAACGAGGAGCAGACGAAGACGCAAAAGTAAGAATGAAGCGAGTGAATTCGGCGCACTCCCGTGGCGTGGTACGTTACTCGTCTTGAAGAAGACCAGCGCTCATACCTTTTCGATATTGAGAACGAAAAAGTTCCGGACGAGGAAGTCAAGTAGGATGGTTACCACAAATGACACAGAGCAGAGGTTAGACGACAAAAAGCAGCAGTGCAGCCACATTCTTTACGTCTATTCAGTTGTTCCATGTTTATTTAGTTGTTATTCTTTAAATCTTTCTTGAAGCTCCATCAGCCGGTATAGGCAACCATGAGTATGTATTTACCACAAATAACCCGAGTCACCGGAATCTCCGCTTTATCGCTAAGTAGGAAAGGATGTGACATAATTGCTGCAGTGCACATATGCGAGAGGTATACAAGAGGACCGGGAAAGCTTCTCGCTCATTACCATTTAAGAGTGGTCAAAATCGTGCTTACGTCATCGACGAATAACTATATAAAGGCGAATGTTTAGAACTAATGAAGGTATACGGACAGCTAAAAGTTCAGCCCTTCGGCATTATTAGTTTTGACAGCATAGATGCAGTGACGAGATGTTTTATTTTATTTTCTCTTTTCACGCGTAACCACACTATCCCCCCCCCCCCCCCCCCCCCCAACCCTTCAGACATTCCATTTTCTTTCCGTAAGCATGCAAATCGTTTTCCAATGCTTTACGCTTAAGATTATGCCGCGATAGCTATTGCGCTCGCGCAAAGTAATCACACAGAACTGCACGTGACGGCGAATTTTGAAACTTTTTGAACAGCGCGCACTAAGAACAACAACGTACCGATGGATCCGTTCCGGAAGGCATCGCCTCGATGCAGACGCGGCTCACACCCGAAAGATCTCGTGTGTGCCATGCACTCGAACACAGTTGCGCCTTCATCGTCTTCACCCGCAGTCGACTCCCCCCTCACGCTGCGCGTCGTGTGTTTTATCAGGGATTTGCTCGACTCATTGAAGACGCTCCTTGGCCGTTTGTACAGTGTATATACGAGCGCCAGCCGGGCGTGAGAGCTGAGTCAGCGAGGGATTCGAGTCTTCGCCGGTGATAAGCCCGGGGCCGCTCTGCGCCACGTTCCTTCTTTTTTTTTTCTGGCTCTCCTGTCTGACGGATCCCCGACACACGGCCCGTCTCCCCGAATTCTCTTCCACAGCTTCGACGACGCGTTTCTTCGTTCTTGTTCAGGCAAGCAAGTTTGAACGCAATAACTTCGGCTTTGCCTTCTTCGAGGTGCTGCGTTTGCTTTTTTCCCCTTTATTTTACACCACCATACCAAGACTCACCTGCTGCTCTAGCCTTAGACGCCCTTTTCTTGTGATCATCTTCATCGTATTGCCTGCAAACGTGAACAGTCTGATCTCGAAGAGCTTCGCGGAAAACCACAGCGCGAGAGACAGCTGCACACTCGGCGCGTGCTGAACTGTCGGGAGCAAACGGAAAGTTAAGGCTTACCTTCGGCAAACAGTTCCGTGAAGAGTTCCGGAAATCAAACACGGCCGGTGCCACAACTGTCTCCCCAAAGCACGGAAGACAGCGATTAGAGGCTTGGAGGGGATAATGAGGATTTACACGGCTGAATGAAGAAATATTGTCGTAATCAACGTGTGCACTTGAAGCGGTCCATGGAGGGGGGGAGAACGATCGTTCCACCACGCCTTGCAGAAACTGCAGAACATGATGACTACAAGGATGAGATTTGAAAGAGAACGTGGTTGCTTTTCAACGTCCCCCCTCCCCTTTCTTCCCTTCGCTGTTAATGTCGCCTGCATAAATTTGAATAAAGACGATTGCAGTGCGTGTGGATTAATATGGCAGACACCTGTCGCCCGCACGTAGCAGGTATAAAAGAAACATTCATCCTCAGAGACATTCACCTAATCTAGCATGGATTGGGAGCAGCGTATGTTGGAAATATCGCGGGCACATGTGCGAGAGGTGACAACTGCTGCTCAAGGAAGTTTATAAATTTTACTTCACTGTGTGGGCAAGTGTGCTTTCACTGCAATACGCGTTCTATCATTTTCATCACTGCTTACTGCCACCTCAGCTAGTATAAACAGGGAGCACCATATGTTGGAAATATTTCGGACGGAAGAGATAGGTGATAACTGCTGTTAAAAAACTAAAAAAAAAAAAAAAAAAGACTTGCAAGCGTTACTGCGTTATGTGGGTAAGCGCACTTCCTCCGTAATGTGCACGTTCCTGAATTTTATTACGGCTAACATTTTCGTTTTGTAGTCCTCCTTTAGAACGCCATCGACAAATGTAATCCCAGTAATTTATGACAGCGCCGTGTTTTATTTTGTCCGCGCGTCATGACGCGGCGTAATTATGCTCCGCCACAACCTTTTAAGGAACGTGAGTATGATATATGTATTTAATTTGCTTCGTTCAAAAGGGACTGGGCCAGATTAATCACTTTAATACACCTAAGCATTAGTAATTTCCCTCCTGAGCATAACAAATGTCGGAATTAACGTGATCCATTGCCCTGCACGTCGGATGGCTCCATGTCTAACCGCCAATACGCCAGCGGAACGCTATTCTTATGAGATTACGCGCTTCGCAGAAATTTGCAGCAAATTTCAAATCTACGCGGCAGTTTTAAATCACCTCATTTCGGTAGAAGCACAACCCACTTCCTCATCGTCTCGTATCGATATTGGATGAATTCATAACGGCGAATCATGAACGCTATGCAGCGCGCCCTGAATTGCATGCTGTGGGCGTACCGATCTCGTTCCGGACTACGTGCAAATCATGCCTATACATTATCATCCCAGCGATGAGCGGGGAGCTATAGCGAGAGAATAAAATGCAAGAGAAAACATAAATCTTCGACGAGCGCATGATTAAGTGTACGATATAGGATGAACGAAACCCCCGTACGCATATGCTGGCGCCTATACACTGCTGCAATAATGCAAACTATGTGTACCGCGTTCTCGCGCTCAGAACTAGCATAGTCGTACATATATAAACGCAAGGAAGCGAGTTGCGATAACATCGGCTCAGCATCATCAACTTCCCTTCCTGTGTCTGCAGCGGCCGCCCTATAAGCGGACGTAATGAGGTCCACCATGTTGAGGAAAGACGAGCGAATCCTCCCAAAGCGCGCGCTTGCAGAAATGGGAGGGCACATCGTGATAGATTTTGCGATACGCGCTTCTGGTGAATCGATAAAACTCGTTTTCTTTCGCCGTAATTCGCCCGTCATCTAGGACCAGTCCCCACCCCTCGTCTTATACACCGCGCCCAGAAAGTTCGCTATCGAATTCGAATTACGTTCGGGCTAATAACGGAAGATAGCAGTGTTCATTTTTTTTTCTAACCGTTTCTTCTACCGGGTTTCCCAGCTAACTGAGACCAAGATTAAAAAAAAAAAAAAAACATAGCTTTAGTTTAGCGAAATCGTACCAACTGCATATTAGCAGTAGTCATGTGTACTAACACCCAGTACTTTTTTCATCACTAAATATTAATTAATCGGTTTTATAAGGTCAACTTTTTAATTATTGCTTGAATGTCAATTAACATTAATTAACTAACATGTCAATTATAAAGTTATAGAGTGCCTCAAATAACCTCACATTCAAGCACTTCTTTTGTGTTTACCTGGTTTCCCTGGTTTACCAAGTTTACCTGGTTGTTCTTGCCGAGAACAAAACACAAGCCCGCTAAATACGAAAAAAAGAAAAAGAAAAAGAAAACGCGATGGGGCGCTTGCGCGACGGCTATTGTGCCGCGCTCGAGCTTGCAATGGGTGAACCGTTTGAATCATTTGAGCAGGGCACCATACGAGACTGACCAGCCGATGCGTCGAGGTGATATAGTGCTCCGCGTCTATCCTCACTAGGCGGGCCGAGACTCCGACACTAACTGGACCAGTGGAAAAGGGTGCAATTTAACCCACACACTAACTTCCACTACGCTCACGCAAAGCCGAGCGGGTTGTACGGCCCGCCCAGGGCTCCCATTTCAGCGCTTCACCATCATTACTCTCCCTCTCTCCCCCCTCCCCTTTCTCTCTATCTCCCACACATACACACACTGGTTTGGCCAAATCCCTCCTCCTTCTTCGCCTCCTTCCCATCCCTCTAATTCTCTCCAACGCATCAGAAGGGCGCGACCACCGCTACGTCGTCCGCTGACGCGCCGCCCGTCCGAGCGAGCCGACGACGTCGTTAGAAAAGAAACAATGACGCAAAAGTTTCGCGGCGGGAGACAATGGAGCGCGCAGTAAGCGAGTGAATGAAAGATTGCGGAGATCGAGGGAGAGAGGGAGCAAGGAGCGAGTGAAACACGAGACGCGAGAGGAAAGATCAACAAACAGTCGGTTCGCGCGGTCATTAAAGCGACCGGGCACTTTCGCCCCCCACGAGACGAGGGTGTTCGTCGCGCGTCGGCTGATTAGCTAGCCAGCGAGCTGCTCACTGCAGCTTGCCGACGCCCTTTCGTCGTGGGCTTTGCGCTGGCACTATAGTGCGGGTTTAGCGCTAAGCTCGTGCCACAGAGAAAGAAATTCTCGTACCGCGAAGCGCAGTTCGGTATAGGCGCGCGAGGGAACCCGTTGTTGTTGTGTGTGTTTTTTTTTTTCCTTCGCTGAAAGGTTTCGAGTGAAACGACAGCAGCGGGCTTCAAACGTTTGAGTGCCCTAATGTCACTCGGCCGATCGACGACAACACCAGCCTAGTGAAAGGGAAGAGCGGTGCGAGACTGCGCGCGAGGCTCTGGCCAACCTCTGGAGTGAGTTTTTTTGTTGTTCGGCTTTTCCGACGGAACAACGTTAACCCCGCTCGTGCTGACGTTGCGGATGCTTTTATACTAAATCGTCAACCTTTTCTTTTTTTTTTGTTTGTTTGTCGTTTTTCAACCGGGTAGGTAATGATCAGAAAGTCAGATGGCCAAATGAGCACTGGGACGGGAAGAACTAGTAATTAGTCTCGAAGGGGGGTCACAGCGCGTGCGGAGATGTGTCCCCGGCCGAAGGGCGTAATGTCAACAGCCTCTAGAGCACTTAGGCGGGTTCTGCACGCAAATTGGAGTCATCTCGTTCGTGATGCCTTCACTGATACGAGCACGGAATCTAGTGGGCGTTAGCGGAGATGGCTGAGAATGTATTACGCGGTGGGGGTGAGAGCGGCTTGCTGTCCTCCTCTCTCGCGCGTCACGTTATACATGCGCCAGTTGTCGAATTCTTTTTTTTTTTCGAGGCCAGCCGCAGATCCTGGCAGTTCGCACGTTCGGTCCCTGAAAGACGTCGGGTAAAGCTATAGAATCAGGCGCGTGTGCAAGTACACTGCTTGTGTACACGGACAGAGCCGTGACGTCTCCATCAATCCGCAAACCTATAGGAGTGCGCTTAGGTGAGATAGAACGAACGCCATTGCGCGTTGTTGCAAGTGAAGTCTATATATGAGCATGTGCGCATACCGTGACATCCGCAAGAATGCCGCCAGTCGACAGTCATACAAACACATCTGAGACATTTTTTACAGATCATGACAGATAAAAAAGCGAACAACCAAATAACACTGTTTGTGTGCCATGTTGTTCTGGGTCCATCTACTACTTGCGCTGCACGGAACGCTTCCTTTTCAAGCGAAGCTTGTATACGCTAGCCTGCGCCGGAGATGTAACGTTAAAAAAAAAAAAAAAAAAAAAAAACAGCTGCTCTCGGAGCTGCTCAGGTGGTCAGCACGCGCTCGTGCTCGGCACGCGCTCGTGCCACTGCTCCCCGCATTCGTCGTCGTCGTCTGCGTCCACAGCTGGCTGCGTTACCGCTAATCATTCCAGCGTAGAATTTCACTTCTCTTCTGTCGTCGTAATGGGGAGGCCGCGTTTACGGAGGTATGAGCCATTCATTGTATTACGGGATGGACAGATTTAATTTTGAAGCAATGTCATGGAAATCCATTCAGAATGAACGCGCTCGGGAAAGGACTCGTCGCCGACGAGTATATTCTAGCGTTAGGGCTTCCGAAGCCCAAGCGAAATGTCAGCGAAGAGCCGCGGACGCCGAGTTGCGGGAGTGGGACGTTGAGGCCAAACGTCAACGTCGTCTAGTCTTCCAGGAATCCGACAACGGTGGTGCACGCCTCGGCAACGCTAGCGTCAACTTCCCCGGTGCGACGGCCAGGTTTCAACGTGAGTTTCTCAAGCGGAACTTCGGAGCCAGCTGCAGTGTGTGTGACTGGTTGTGGTTCGAGCACAACGTGGTACTCGTCAGTGCATTTCATTTGGAGGAACACCGAAGCAACACACGACAAGCTTCGCTTAATTACCCCTATTTCCTCGACAGGGGAGGGGCTACTGATTTTTTTGACATTCAGTCGTGTGTGGAAACTGAAAAATGCGTGAAAATGCTTATAGTGCTCATACTTAAAGATAACATTTCTTACAAGCGTAGCATAAAAAATCTCTCCGTGCCAGAATATGTCAAGTGTCCACCACGGGCAAGTCTGTTACAGTGTCCGCGGCAGGGATTTTACCGCTCCGCCTTTAGTATCCGCCTTCTTTCTTCGTGTAATATTAGAGTAGCAAGTTCCCTTTCGTTCTCAGAATAGTTCGCCGCTGAAGAACGCGGTCTGACAATCCGGCCTTGCCTCATTGCGCGGGAAACCTTGGCATGGGGCAATGCTTCATGGGGACGAGAAGAGAGAGAAATGTGTAGAGGAAAGGCAGGAAGTTTAGCCAGAAGCTATAGTAAGGCTCGCTACTTTGCACTATAGGGGAAGGGATGTGGAAAGTAAGGGAGCGTAAGTGACGCGCGCATGTGAGTGGCGGCACACGCTACAGACTGCGACGCGTACTCTCAACAAGCAACCAGGCCGAAGGAAGTCTGTGCCCATTAGAAAAACTGGCGTGTATCCCGCGGCACCGGGTTCGAATCTATAGCACCTTCTGCAAGCGAAGATCGAGGAGGCAACGCAGCAATCTGTATAGGCGGCGCAGAGTTTTGGCCGTCGTGTTCTTTTGCTGTGTTTTACGCTACCCTAACGTGATGCCGGTCACAAGCACAGAATAACGCACTGCGCTACCATCGACAGCGTATGCCTTCACGTAGCCTGCCTCGGGCTCGCCACAACGGGCGAAATCGGAAGCTCGTCGCGCGGGTCGTAGCAATTAGCCGACTGGGAAACGAGCTCCAAAACTTTCCGCGACGGCATTGCCCCGCGAAAACCATCCCGCCTTCCTTCACGGGTCTGCTCTCTTTTCCTCCATTCTTTCGCGAAACTGCGCGCAAACAGCAGTGGTTCTCACTTTCATCGCGTGCGGTCTTGCTAGAGGCCTTGCGGTTGCGCTCGCTGTACCGATCGTGCAATAAGTGTGTCCTCGTCTCTCATTTTCCTGCAGGCTCCTGAAATGCGAGACATTCCAATCAGGGCTTCGACAAGACGGGTGACCCGTAAGCCGAGTTCGTACTCAGGCGAAAGACAAGGCAGGAGGCGCTCCTTCGGCGAAAATACGGCCGCTGGTAGTGAGGAAAAATGACGCTCGGAGAGAGAGGAAGAAAAAAGAGAGAGCACGAAGACAGCGTGGGAGCAGGCGAGTCGTCGGTGTCCTTAACCTGGTCGAGCGTCGTCGGCGTAATTACGATCGCAGGGAAAAGGGCGGGCGGGCGTTCTCGGTAGCTGCACCGTAGAAAAGACGCCAACCATTTAAGGCAACGAATGGAACGATCGGTGCTGACCCGCATGGCGACAGCTATCGTTGCTAACCGCGAGAACGCAGAAGAATGCCGGCAATTAGTTCGCAATGTCGAGGGTACAAGTATGGCAGCATGCCATTTGGCACTTCTACGGCGAAAGTGCGGCCAACTTGAGAAGCTGTCTCTTTCAACCTTTATTATTGTTCGCCAAACGTGGTTTCACTTTCGTTGTTGTTTAATCATTCCAAAGAAAATTAATTTCTAATGTCAATCTTGTGACGGCCAACGAACTAAGCAAGTGAAAGGACTTGCTTTATAATGACTCGTACGGAAGAATTTGAAATTCAGCTGGAAGACCGCGCTGCTCGTAATTATTTGTTCCCGCTTCGTAGCGCACGCATGCACCGTGATTACCAGCCGGCTTAAGCTGCTCCATTTGTTTAACTAACTATCTAGATTCCCGCCCGAAACTTACGAGAACCCATAGTTATTTCCACCTTTTATTTGTCTGGTCAATGTTTATTATCAGGAAAAAGGAAAGAAAAAGTTGTCGCAGTTTCACCTGAAAGGCGAAGCATCAATTGCGATAGCGAACTTGTAGAGAGCTATACGAAGTAATGATATTAGCTTTATCAGCTGTATAAACTTGGACATGCAGCAGCACCGGCAACACGCAGAACTGTTGTCGACGCCATCGGCGTTTTGCCCGCGTTCGCTCAAAATGCGTGCGGCGTTGGTGACTGTTGCCGGAGCCTCTGATATAAATAGGCACTTGGTGCCGCAGCTAAACGTCGCCTCCATTCCCTCCCCCTCCCCCACGGCCTCTCGCACGTCGAAAGAAGGCGCGTTTGCTCTACATATATGGTGATTGTAAAGGAGAAAAGAGACGCCTACTTCTGCAGCCCTTAAGCGAGCACAGCGCAGAACGCGCGTTTGTTCTCCGCCGTGCGTTCACTCCCCGTGAAAGACGCGCCCCTCGCGCCCTTTCACTCGAACATACAGCGTTCGGCGGCGCGCGGCGACGATTTATTCTCCAAATGACGTCATACGGAACCTCACGGCGACGGCGACGGCGACGGCAGAAATCTGCTTTTGAGTGTCCATATAATTGCTATCGCAATAAAAAAAATGCGCTCCTTTTCTTTTGTGAACGCTAGCTGTGAAAAGCAAACCAGAGACTCAAAATGTTTTCAAAGCACTTTCGCCCGAGGTGAAGGCAACGGTAAGAATTGAAAGTAGGATTCTTCCAGTGATACGACGTGTTCGAAAGAAACGCCGTAGAGAGTAAAGCACGTAGGTGCACAGGCGGCGCATAAAGCAAGCGAGAACACGATTCCGTGCTCTAACTCCTGTAGAATTCCATCCCTATCGTGTGGACATATGCACTTGGACGTTTGGTTAAAATTCTGCTTCGGCAAAATGCACGCAGGCGATGTTACTCGTCCAATATGGCGAAAGCCTCATATTTCCTTAATATTCGCCAGGCTACACGTGTGCGTCAGAAGTCTACGAACTTGACGAAGGCGACATTAAGAACTGCTAATATATTCTCATGTGCAGCTGCCGTATGTACCTTCACACGGTCGCACTTGAATCTTGATTCCGAATTTCTGCTGCAGCATAAAATTTATAGGTTCGGAATCAAATGGGTCCGTATTAAATGTAAACAATGTGTAAACCGGCTATACATAATAAATCTCCTTCGGAAATGAAGGAGCCGGCTCCTTCCAATGGTATTTGAATATCCACTTGAGCAATGACTATCAGTGTTCATAATTGTCATTCCTGGAAGAACACACAAATATCTTGATCACCGGTGAACTATCCAGTGCTACGATAGCCGGCAACTTGTAAATCACGTGTATAAGAATAGCTTAATTTGTGGTTGTCGCGAGTCACGGTAGGCATCATGGCACGGCTAGACGAAACGTTAGGCTAACTTGAGGGCCGCTGATTCTTTATTTACGGTAAGCCATTTGCAACGAATACGCTAGACCTTCCAGGTTTCTCGTAACATTAAAGGGGCACACAAGGGTGACGGTAGAGTTACGACCGCACGCGAAGGAGGCCGCACATGCTGCCCGGGTATTATGCAAGCGAGGCCGTAAGTAAAGTTCCCGAAGCAGGACGCTGCTAAGATCCAACCTCGCAGGTACAAACATCGGGTCTCTCGCTCGTAGCCTAACATTAACGCGCCAGGCGCGGGCTCCGGGGGCCTAGCGCGAGACCGTTAACGCCGCCGTTGCTTCGCTTCCTCCCACCTCCTCGGGTCCCACAGAACAATGAGCGAAGAGAAAACGCGCGCCTCGAGGTAAGTGCCCGAGCAACCCTGGGGCGCCGGACCGCGTACACGCCGGCGCTTGGCCAAGACGCCCGAGCTGCGCCCGAGCTCCACTATAGCTGTGGTTGCACCGAGAAAATGGAGGGTGAGCAGAGAGGCAGCTGTTCGCGGGCCGAGCAAGGGCTCAAAGACCTCGGCAGGAGGAAACGAGCCCTTGCACTAACCAGGGGTGTCGTCAGCGCACTCCACTGCCTATAGGTGTAGTTGCGCACCGGCTCGGATGAGTGCTCGCTCGCTTGCATTCTAGCTTTCTTATGTTTGTTTTTTTCTTATGTAGCTTGAGCGCGCGGAAGAGTTGCCAGCAGCTATAGCTTTATGGCCGCCGCGACCTCGAAGCACCGACGAAGAAAGGGAGCAACCTTCCCCTTGCTCCTTTCATCCCATACCCCCTCACCTCCCTTTTTTTTGTTTCCTTCGCGCATCCCGCCATAAAAGTTGCCTCGTTTCCAAAACAGCTGCTCGCGACACTTCGATGCTCGCGGCAAGGATACAGCGCGATGAACAGGAGGAGGAGTCAGGCACCGGTGGCGGCTGTTGTGCGGCAGGAAAATACCGGGGGAATAAGAAAGGGGAAGACGAGGCGGATAAAGGAGCCCGAGGAAGTGTCCTCCGACCGAAAAAAAAATAAAGGCGGGAAAGAAGAGGACAACCACGCACGCGCTCGCTCTGGCGAGAAAATAACGATCTTTTATGTCGCCGGCGTCATTGGAAGCGACGATGAAGAGCGGTGAGCGGCACGACAAGCTGGGGGGTAAAAACACGGCCGTTCGAGGACTTGGGGATAAAAGGGGAGTGGGGGGTACAAATGAGAGGGGGAGAGAGACGAAGAAAGAATAAGGAGGAGGAGGAGGAGGAGGTGAGAGAACAAGACGACAGCAGACGCCGAGACAGCGGCGTCGGAAGGTGCAGAAGCAACGACGAAGCGTAGCAAGGATGGGAGGATACTATGGGAAGACGGAGGAGAAAAAAGAGGAAGGAAATAAGGAAACCGGTTAAGAAAGGACACGGCCACCGCCTGGCGCCAAGCACCGCTGGGGTTGATAAAAACGGAGAAGGACAGTGGCGTCGCATCGCGTGGCAAAGACAAAAAGCTATGTAAGCGCCCGTGGGACAGGTTTTCCTGCTCGGAACAAGGAAGGCACTTCGGAAGGCTCGGTCCCTCTGAAGGGTTTATTCTGTCCGGTCCGGCCCAGTAAAGTGCGGAACAGAGGGAGAGCGGCTACACGAAACGACGCGATAATAATGAGAACGGACCTGTCGACGCTCGCTGCGGACGTTATGAAGAGGAAGCGCCGGTGGTCCTGGAAGGAACGAAAGAGTTCGGAAGGACGGTGCGACACGGAAATACGGGGCGAAAAGGGGAAAACGCGGTAAGCACGAACGGCACCGGGACGTATTTTCTCTGTCTCCCTTATTTTTCTTTTCCTTTAGGGACGGCCTTGTGTTTGTTACCCGAAACCTGGGAGGGCGTTGTTCCTTCTTTAGGGTCGGACAGTCTGCAAAATCCTGTCGCGGAAGACAAGACGCCCTGTCAGAGTCCATTAATGAGGTTGCCATGGAAAGGGTTAAGCTCCCAAGCGAAAGAAAGGAGACTGTCGAGGAAGTCCTGTCCCGTGGAGCCCTCCTATGCGTTGCCTCTGATTTCGGGCGGTTGGAGAGATTAGCGCGGGAAAATCCTTCTACCCGACGACCCAACAAATAGGACGGATGCGACGTGGAACCACCGCCTATGCTGCGTTTGTGATATAGTTTTCGGCGCACCTTGGCACTTTGGGCGCAGAAGCTCCGGCAAAGAATTCTAGACGCGACAGTGACATCGCTCGGTGCTGTGATGCCAATGCAGGCGGACATGGACCCTTAAAGAAGAGCGAAAAAGTGTACAAAAGAAAAAATAACTCAAGATAACAATTCAAACTTATACAGCCTTAATGAACACAATGTTTATGCGTCCGATAGATTATCTCAAAAACTACTGAAGCCACCAAATCCTCCCTAAATCAATGAGACCACGGTAAACACGTTACAAGTACACGGTACACGGTACGAGTAAAGATGAGACTTATCAAAGCACTGGCATATTTGCTTACGGCCAAAGTTAAGCGAATGTCACACAGGTCAGATGAATGATGAATAAGATGAGTTGGAACTGCTTCGTCATCAAAGGCGCGTGGCAGATGGGGGCCTAAACTTCTCGTGATTGTTGTTAACCTTGTCATCAATTATGAAATAAGAAAGCAACACTTTGAATATACGAGAGAACTGTAGAATCGTTTTCTTTTTTACTCTCCTTTCAAACAATATAATAATATAATTCCATAAATAATGTGCTATTTATCGTTGTATTTCATCCTAAGAAAGCTTACAAAGTGGGTGAAGGCGGGAGAAAAACATTATGAAGCGCTGAAGCGAACGATGTCTACCAGATGGCCAGTCTTCATTCCTGGTCTATAAGGCGCAACAGAGAAACCAATGGGCACACGCTCGCCGATGTTGGAAAGTGCATGCGAGCATACACGCCCGCTAACACAAGCATTAATTAGGAAGCCCCCCCCCCCCCCCCCCCCTTCCAAATAAACAACAACTCAAATGGCTATGCAGCGTAAGCCAGCAACCTGATATTCACGGGAATTTTTGCACTTAAATGTGGGGCGTATGCTATGCACTCCTTGACTCCTGACTAGACGCTGAATCCACTAAATACTACTCCGGCCTTCCCGCAGTCTCCAAATTCTACAAACTTATTGCGGGGCACTATAGACGTATTATGCACCAGAACTTCTGCAGCAACACGCCAAATGGTTATCATTAGTAGGGGTGCAAGAAAACTAATTTTCGCGACCGAATCGAATATGAATCGAATAGTGTAAGAAGCGAATCGAATGGCATATCGAATACTTTTCTAATAGTTGTCGAATCACTAACAGCCGTTCTCACTATAGTATATTCACATGCTATAGTATATTCACGACGTTAGCAAGCTTCCGTCATTACACTGCACGCTGTGAAGCGTTGTTTAATAAACGCACAAATGGGGCATTAGGAGCCAAGCAAGCAGTTTATTCGCATACTCAGGATCCACTAGCGAGTGCGAATGATAGTGGTTTAGCTGGAAACGTCTGGTACACTGAGTTACATGTGGCATGCCCCACTAAGTAATTTCTGGTATTTTATGTCTATCTTGGTCGCTGGAAAGAAATTTAACGCATAGTTGCGATTTCAAGTGTTCAAACACTATTCGAAAAACATTCGTATTTACGAATAGTGACCATTCGACTCGAAGACGTAATCGACTACGGCAATATTCGATTCGTATTCCGAAAGTTTCGAATATCCGCCCACCCTTAGTAATTAGAAGTTTTAAAGTGCACTGTGAGTTTCTTGTATTGCACTCACAGCCATTGATCTGTGTTCGAAAGAGTATTTTTTGCTAACAGGAGGCGGCAAAGTTCGGAAAGTAGCGTAAACAATTACTAACAATACGCGTCGTGTTGCTGCTAACAGTCGCGAGGCTTGTTTATACAATACGAGAAAGTGCTCGGTTAGAAATCACTGCCCGGGGCATTAAATGTTCGCAAGCGCAACCAAGAGTTCCGCACATGTCTCGCGCCCAAATACCGGACACGTGCTGGGCTTCTCCTCAAGGATCATACCTTTTCGGAGACAGTTTTAGTTCCTAATGAATAATTCTCTTTCGAAGAACGGAAGAGAGTGCCACGCTCAGTCTGAGACGCGACGCGCAAAGAAGGTTATCCATCCTTTGCAAAACAAAGAATCAATGATATTTTTCTCTTTTCCCTTTTGGAGTGCATAGCGCAGTTACAAAGGTGAAAGGAAACGCGTGCACTCATACCCGAAGGGTGTATAAGGCGACGCTCCTTCCGGGCGCCTTTCTCGATCGGGACACTAAGAATGGGTTCGGCAGGCTCGACACGCACTCGCGATGAGGCTCCTTCGCGGTGCCTCACCGCATCATGCATACTATATCAGAGCGGCGCAAAACGAACGAGGTTCCTCAAAGACGAGTGCGCGACAACGAGCTCGAGCACGTCTTCCCGCCAAGTGCATCTTCGCTGCAGCCCAGGCAAAGACACACACACACACAAAAAAAGCTGAGGATGAGCGGATTGTATAAAATCATCGGCGAGCCCTACATACGCTGCTTTTGTAAAGCTTTCAGAGAAAGATTCTTTATATGAGGCCGTGAAGAACGCTGCAAAGACGGCGTGGCGGAAGGGCGGAAGCTAAGGAGGCTCGGAAAGAACGCGAAGACCCCCCCCTTCCCTAGTACGGTCCCTGCATTCTTCAAAGCGAATCTGCGTCAATAGAAGCGGGTTCCTGGCTACATTGGTTATTTACGATAAAGCGGCGTGTCGGGAGCAGGAATGAAAACTTCTTAGCCCGCCAGCACACGTCTCGCGAGCGCGGCTGTGTCAAATGTATTGCTGCCTGCCAATCTCGCTCACTCCTTCCTCCCACACACTCTCTCTCTTCGCTTTGCTTGCGACCTCGCGTCGCCCTCGGGATCTAGTTTTATGTGCTGCTTCTCTCTCTACCTTAGCAAAGCTTCTAGAACTGCTGGCTTGCTTCATAGCCTCCTTCCGCTCATTCCCGGCGCGCCACGTACCTACCTACACCATTTTTCCCCTGGCATGTTCGCAACACCCCCTTTTCTTTCCCCAAGAAACTACTTCCTTCGTGCTCCCTAGCAGACCTGGGGGAGTTGCTCGGAGCAAGCCTCAACTCGAACGATGGTAGCGTACGCAGACTGCGGACTAAGCGAGAGGGGCTGTCTTAAGAAGACCGATAGGAGAAAGAAAAGTGGGGTCCTGGGAGGCAGCAGCAAACGAGGTTACGTACGGCTGCGAAACGCGTCTTTTCTCTCTCTCTCTCTCTCTCTCTCATTTTCCCCCGCAATGCGATGCGCGATCACGTCTGCGGGCTCCCGCTATGGGACGCTCAAGACGGCGCGGAAAGTAGCAATCTACAGATAACTCTATCCGTGCAACCACCATCATCACCGCCGCCAACGCTACACCCTACAACCGACGCCATCCTCCGCCGAGGGAAAGATCTATATACTGCGTTTCGCACGCTTTACCCGCGTAGCGCAAAGTCGGAAGATTGGATTGGATCTTGCCTCGAAGTCGCGCGGCCGAAACCAGGGAAGGGCGCGAGGTATTTTCGGGCGTCGGCGCAACTACAGTGTGTATATATATAGAGAGAGAAGACAGAGACAGTCTCGCCTCCTTGATCTCGAGCTTACCGGCATTTCCGCTCGGAGTTTTCCAGGCGAGAGCTGACGTAAATGAATGACGTCCTTGTCGGTGTGAACGCGTGAAGTGCTCCTCGGCTCACGTTGCTAAGACGGCTCGGCACGTGGATCACCGCTGACAGAGCGGAGCGAGCCGGTTTTACGCGTCGTCTATAATGAGATATGCACGCCTTTTTTTCTTCTGGGCACTTAACGGCACCGGATGCAGGCGTCGTCGTTTCGGTCGTCGTCGTAACAACGGATGTAGGAGGAGGGGACAACAAGTTGCCTCGCAGTTCGAGACACCACTATGGAAGTCCTATTCTCGGGCGTCCTTCGTCAAGGACATGCGACGTTGAGCGCAGCACGGCCATGTAGAGGATGCGTTTTACACTGAAAGGAACAGCTGTCTTTTTTTTTTCTTTTTGGACTGATTCCTTTCACACTTGGAATCGGAAACACAAGGATAGAATAGCAAGAGCGAATGTAAAAAAAAATCAATGGGAGTAAATCAGGAATGCATGACTGCATCACAACTTATTTTACTAGGTTAGTTAGGAATCACATGATTAAACAGCGCAAGACTGCACGACAAAAGAGCAGGACACGCGCAACGCAATACGTCGTGTGTATGTTTCGCCCCTTCTCGTACTGTTGTAATGCGCTCTCAAATCCAGGCGCCGCTTTTTGTAATGATAATTTCAATTTCATAATCTTTTTGCCCTTCGTAATTTCCTTGCACGAGGCCTCGGCCCCGCAATCACCGAGGTCGGCCACTCGCCGAGAGAGATAGAGAGAGAGAGAGAGAGAGAGAGAGAGTGATAAATAATGAATAAAAGGCGATAAAAGAAGTACTTACAGAACACGGCCTTAGATCGTCGCCATAAACGAGCCAACAGCAACGACCGCAGAAACGAGAACCTCCAAAAAGGCTCTTCGTATATATGACGGAGTTATACATATATGGCAGATGATAATTCTCAAGGCCCTTAATGTGCTTTAACGTGCTTTATAAAAGTGTAATGGGCATAATTATTACCTCCACTATGGCAATAAGTGCCACTACAGCGCGCATCAAAGTGAACTGCGTACTGAAACCATGGCCAGGTATTCCTTGAACTTGCAATGCAGCCCTCAGAAGAGATCGACGAGGTTGGCGATATGGGCTTGTTGGAATGGTATCTGGATAGCGCGGCAAAACACGGGCTCGATGAGAAATGAAGACGAAGACAAGCGCTTGTCTTCGTTTCTTCTCGTGTCCGTGTTTTGCTGCGCTGTCCAGATACGATTCCTTCAGATGAGACGTATTTTAGTAAGAGTAAACTTTCCACCTAAAGTGGTTTGACCTTTTACGGTCTTCCGAACACCGTGATACATGTCAATAGTGGCCCTGAACCTCATATTTCTCCTCGAGAATGTGAAAGGGGATCCAGGTCGATCGCAATGGTCTCGCAACAGTACGAAACGTATACTACAGCTGTCGTTGTTCGTTCCAGGAATCCAAGAAGCCCGACATGACAGGATTTGACTTGGCGCTCCCGATACTTGTCTATTAAGGACCCTCCAGCCCTCTCGTGGAGCGGCCAAGCACTCGCGGTCGAGGTCGTTGCCCGAGACCTTGCACCTGTAGTTTGCAGACAAACGCGCCCGCCGAACAGCCCACGCACGCACACTAAGTCGCAAACAAGTTCAGCTCCAACTAAGACGCTGCCAGACGATCTATCGAGAGAACCGCGCCAGCTTCCATAACTCTACTCTATACGTGCGTGTCATCACTGATCCGGAACAAAGAAAGACGCCCTCACGCTATTTTGTTGTCAGCTTCCTTGCTTATGAAGCCTTCCGCTTGCTTCTCAGGGGTCAAGATTCATAAGAACGGCTCACACAAGCCGCTCAAGCAGCGCGCAGTGTTTGACCGCAGCTTCTACAAGAATCAAACGAGATTCAAGAGGCGCATCTCAACGCCCACCGGTTCCTTCGGCTCGGTGCTTACGTGGAGCGCATCGCCAGTTAGTCGGAAACGGCGGTGTCGAGAGGGTTAGCGCGGGCTACCTTAGTTCCCCAGATGATAGATTCACAAAAACCGTTTGTATGTGCGCAAATAAAAAAAAATAACATTGAGAGAATCGGCGCTGGCCAGCCGTGATAATGAACGACGCTAAGCGCAGCCCCGCTGTGCGCAGTATTTTCGACGTATATTGGGCGCATCGTCGACGCGTTCATTTTCACGCTGATGTCCGCTTTTCAGGCTGAACGGCGTTCTATGTGATTGATCCCTTGACGTTGGCAATTACGTGTAACGCCGCTCAGCCGTGAATACAACTCGGACGCCGCGCAGCGTGAAATAGACGCGGTGATGCGGCGCCCAGAATCCATCGGAAGTACGTTCAATGTGCTTTTGCCACTTATAGCGAAAGAGAAGGAGAGGGGGAATGGTGAAGGGAGGGGGGGATAATAGAAGATGTTGTGAACATATGTACAAAGAGTTCGCGACTTTCCGGCACCTTATCCATCGCAATTTGCCAGCAGGTGGGAACTATAAGGAAGAAGTACAGCTTCTTGAATTTGGTCCGCGCTCTATACAGTGAATAACAAGAAGAAAAGAAAAAAGAACGTCTCAGAGCTGTTATGTTTCCATTCAGAAATTTCGACTTTTTTCACCTCGTTGTAGAACTGAGACTTCGCGGGTAATGACCAATGCTAATGGCCGCTTCTGTCGCCGACGTTACGGATAATGCCGGCATCGTTCCTTCAATCTCCGGCGTCATGTCAAGCGAGTCTCCACTTATACCTCTTTTTGCTACGAGAGCGTCCGGGACGCATGCGGCTAATTGATGATGGCAAGCATCGCATCGGAAGTTAGTGACGATGAATGATGGGACGACTATTAACGGCAGGCCGAAGGTATACAATCGACGCAAGCGAAATGTTCGCCTTTGTTCCCTCCCGTCTGCTTCCGCTTCCTGGGTTACGCAGCTCCGTTCTTGCTTACGGTCTCGTCACTTCCGGAAAACGTCCGCGCAATAACACAGAACCATCGGGAACCTTCGGGGTTCTTGGGCGAACTATAGCTGGCAGCAGACCATCCTACACACAAGCTTTTGCTTCTGTGCAGCCACATGTAAGTCGGCGTAAAGAAAGTTTTCAGGTCCCATATTTCACATCGTCAAAAGAACGAACGTAACCGGATCTCGCTTTTCAACTTATCAATATAAAGCTGAAACGAATTGTGACGAGAATAGGAAGCCGAAAAAAGTGTATGGCATTTAGACATACGGGGCTATACAAACAATAAAAGCAGAAAGTGCAGGGCACTGACGCTATCTCTAAAGTTGGTTGTTCGCACTCCTCCACTTACCGTACTAGCTGGAACAAACACTGAAATCTCAACAGGAATAACGCTACGGGACTAACAAGTGTAGCGGTTTGGGCCAGCTGGCACACATCTTGACTTCATATACGTAGCCCACAATAAACAAGGACAAAGACAGACACAGCTCTTACGTGTGTCCCCGTCTCTTTTTCTCTATTTCTTCTGTCCTTGTTTATCGCGCGCTGCGCCAGCTGCGCGTAGAAGTCAAGATTACGCGACAAACGTCAAATGAACATTGAAAGTGCAAACAAGCCCAAGCTTTACACAAAATTTAGTCTCACAGTAAGTGGTTACTAACAAAGCTCACTCGGCAGCAACAGCATGAGCAGCTCACTCTGTCGCCCTGGCAGTGACAAAATAGCAATGGCTGGAGGCGAAAAGCGAGGCTTAGCGGATGCATGGCGAGTGTGCGAAAGGGTTGAAAGGAACGCGGGCCGAGGAAAAGGGGGCAGCCGGGGGCGCATACTTGGGGAGCCAAGGCGAGATGCCTTACCAACCCCCTACGCGGACGGATGAGGAATGGCGACAGCCAGCGTCGTTCTGCGCTGTCGCGCAGCGATAAGCGGCAGGCGCGAACGCCGCGCGGAGAAGCGCTCGCCCAAAAGGGCCTTTTCTCGCACCGCACTGTGTCTCTGGGTCACCGTCGCCCCCCTCGTCTTCGCGTCTCCTTTTGGCGCGGAGTGTCGCTTTCTCCTACTTGATCTTTTGTTTCTGCTTGGGCTTCACTTTGGGAGGAAGGAAGCCGCTTATTTCGCGCCACCGCTCTCTTGACGGGCCCGGTGGAGAAGCCTTGACCGATAGTCGAGTTTGCAAGCGTGCCACGGCTGTCGCGAAATGCGATGGGAAGAATAAAAACGAACGGTTGGGAAAAGACGCCGAGGCCCGTGACGGTGAGAAATGGCGCTTCGCAAAAGCGCCAGGAGGAGGCATGAAGAATAAAAGAGAACTCCCGAGATTAGGGAGCATTCAGTGTCTGCCTGAAATACGGGTCGTTGCTATAGCACGAGCGACAAACAAGAGCTCAAAAACGAGATGCCATGTCATCACCTCTAATATTCCAAGACGAAGAGAGAGAGAGTGAAATTCTACGCTACGATGTTTTTCTGAGAAAGTTTAGTGTTATCTTCTGGAGGATATTCTTCAGGAGTCAAATTCACAAAGATTTTTATTCCTAGGTTCTCTTCGGTATTGGCCGTCCTCCTTCCCTAGTACTATGTTCAGTATCTCGAATGGCTTGCATTTGCTCTTACGAGCGGTTTTAACGAAATGACTTTTTTTGTGTGTGTGTGCGTATACAGGCCCCGACTTTTCGGCTACACCTAGGTTTGTACGCCAATAGGCAGCACCCGATTGGTGTCTCCCTCAGCTACCCGACTTGTCGTCACACTGTTAGCCTGACTTTCGAAAATCTCCGGTATCAGACGTCTGTATAGATCTGACTTGTTTCCTTACTTGCTTGGGTCTCGTACTTCACACTACACTAACGACCGTCAGCTTTTTGTGCGTCGATCGAATGACCACTGTCTCGGGGAGTGAAGACTTGCTTCGGGCCCTACTACGAAGCCCCGGCACTAACTCTGCTGTCGCGTGCAGAGAAGCACAAAACACAGTTCGGCATACCAGAGACCATTGGGAAGCTGGGAGGGATTCGTCCAGTCCATCCTAACTCGGGAAGCGACTGTCCAGCACTAATGACAAGCCTCGTTTCCTTGCTTCCGAATCCTTCCAGCCTCGCCGATGCTCACTAATAGGCGGATTCCCCACGTGCACATCCCTTCCACTTCCTCCCGCTCTCTGTCCTTGTTATTCCGTCCTGTCCTTAGACGAGCAAGGAGTGCGCGCGGCCTATCGGTATTGCGGCGGTTATTGGACTTCCGCGCATCCTTAAGGCGACCTGTGCGCAGGCGCATCGTCAAGTTATGAAACAAGATGCTCCCAGAAAACTCACAGTCGCCGTAAAAAGTATACGGGCCGCACAAAACTGGGAATTACCTGAATAGTGCTGAAGCCTGGCCACACAGCCTGGTATTGGGAATTCCAACCTCTGCTATAAGTATATAGTAGGCCAAAAACATAGTGTTGCTAGGTTTTACTGGCTGCGGGCACAGATTTCAGACAAGTTCAACTTCTTCGCGAAGTTGACGCCGGCTCTACAATGCAAAAGCATACAGCCGAAGCGTTTAGTCGACCCCCCAAACAGAATATCGCCACTGCAAACCTGAAGAGCGTGTATTATAAACTCAACATTGTAAGGCCCGCTCAGTTAGGTTATATACGTTGCTCGCCCAAAAACTAAGTCTTTAACGCAATTATTCCGGCACATGAATTGCCAAGTGAGCCGTCACTTGGCAGTCTTTCTCGGTGTGGCTATATGAAAGCAGCCGATGAGGGCACTCGGATGTAATTTGCTGCAATGCAAATTAAATGCAGATATTGCTCCGAAATATGTTTGCAATCTATGCCTTAGACTTCGGCATCTGTTAATGAGAAGCAAAAGTGCCTTTCTTAGCGCAAACAAAACTTATCTTATGTCTTTACACTTGTGTTCCTCTCACACGCCTTTTCCTAAATCCATTCAGCTCCTTATTTCAAATTCAACTTCTTCATTCTATCCAACTTCTGAATTATAAACTTAGCGCAAGCGCCTCTTAAAGGCACCTCATCAGATCGATTTCTTTAGCTTCCTGAATCCTGAGAAATCATTTTTCTCGGACTACAGTGTTCTCGCCTAGAACTTTTTACCCAACGATGCGAAATTGATCAGTATATTTATTATCCTAACGTCAGGAGTAACGAGACTTCATCGAAAAAAACTTTCTTGGAAGTTCACGAACTAGAGGAAGAAGAAAGCTCACGCTTCGAACCTCGTCGCCTATAATGGCGACGTACAGCTACCTTCGGCACGAATCCTTTCGTGCCGGTCGGCTTCGCTGGCTAATGGCGGCCGAGACCTCTCTGATCAAGCTACCTTTTGTCTTCTTTTGACGCTGCTTTTCTTTAGCACTTTCCTCTCCACGCGGATTTGTGCGTCCACTCGCCACACGTCTTCTTTCTTGGGCCTGCGTAGCCACGGTTCTCCACGCAGGATAGAGGGCGCACAGAAGACTGCACGTCTCGCCCGACTACCGAAAGAAGAAAAAAGCAAGGAGACAATCGGAAGCAGGTGCCTGCAGACAGGCTCCAGGATAGGGCGTTCTATTACGCGCCCAGACGAACAGGTTAATGACGCCATGAGAAGTTCCCTGCGCAACAAAATCGCCTCTCTCTGGGCCCGTGTGAGTGCAGCTTAGTGCTGGTTTGCTCTTCTTTACCATTTGTTGCTTTTGCTTTTCCCTACTCCTTAGAAAGCGGTACGTTCAGGCGTCAAGCGCTGGTTTGTGTCAAAGAGTTGGCCAGTTATGTTACAAACTTGTTCTTTGCTCGAAAAGTTAGATAGACGAAGGCATAGAATTGCGGACCATGTATGTATGTATGTATGTATGTATGTATGTATGTATGTATGTATGTATGTATGTATGTATGTATGTATGTATGTATGTATGTATGTGTGTATGTGTGTGTGTGTGTGTGTGTGTGTGTGTATGTATGTATGTATGTATGTATGTATGTATGTATGTATGTATGTATGTGTGTATGAATGTGTGTATGTATGTATGTATGTATGTATGTATGTATGTATGTATGTATGTATGTATGTATGTATGTATGTATGTATGTATAGATTTGTGTAGGAAAATATGACAACATTGTTTTCGGTTTGCTATCATGCCTGCATGGTGTGCAAAAGTCAGACACTTTAATACATTAGACGCTGTGCACTTACTTTTAAAGACGATAGTCTCTCTTGGGCTACCTGAACGCGAAAACCTTTGTCTGTCTGTCTGTCATTCGATTCAACCGCCCGGCCAAAACCAACCAAGCTACTAGCACTGGTGGCACATGGTCATACACGTCAACATTATACAGCGCAAAAGAAACCTCAGGCCTATTTGAGGAAAAATATGTGTACATAACCGTGATCCGCAGCGTTCATTTAATTAAGAATACACATTGGACTTTTTTACGTTAGTAAATGAAAAATCAACGCGTTAGAAATGGTGTCGAAGAGACGCTACGCGTTAAAAACAATCCGACTAAAGCCGCGGCTCTGTAGCCGGCTTTAAGCCAACAGTAATAAAAGTCCCAACAGATGGTGCGAGAGCAGAGAAAACGCGGGAAATTTGAATTGAATTCAGCAAAACCTCCATTGCATCCATTATGGGAGGAGTGAGAGGGGAGGGAAAGAGCGTGAAGGGTGGGAGGGGGTAGAACAGAGGGTGTTACGTATCAGGGGCGGCAGTAGACTATCGTCTTTCGACGTCATTTGCAGCGAAGCAAGCAGATATGCGGCCACTTTTTTTGCACTCCCTCTTAGTATAGCTCAGAATACAGGAGGACGAGAAAGAAAAAAAAAAAACACAGCAAACATCGAAACGCAGCAAGAATGAGCCAGCTATACTTTAGGCAGAGTATGTGTAACGTTTGTGTTGGTAAGCTAACTGCTTACATTAGAAACACTTTGGAAGTATGAGGCAACAGAAGCGCATTAACACTCCAAGGGTGTCACTATATCTTTTCCATTTTCCTTGTTGTTTCTTTTTTATCTCCCTCTCTCCATGCGTGCTTTTCTTTTTCTTTTTTCGTCTCTCTCCCCTTACTCCTTCCCAGTGCAGGGTAGCAAACTGGATACTTATCTTCCAGTTAACCTCCCTGTCCTTCGATTCTCATTTATTTCTCTCTCTCTCTCTTTCTCTCGCTTCCCTTAAATCTTCTTTCGAGCGCATCTATGCATTAAGAGCAGTAGCCGGCGCTGTCTAACAGGGACCAATATCTCCTTGAACACAGATGAAGAAAATCTCCCGGGCGGTCACCCACGCAGGATTACTGAGCTGCGAAGAACGACGGAAGGCTGATACGCATAGTAATCATAATAGCGGAGGTTATACGAGGAAGTGGTGAAAGGATGAGCGTTTCGATAGCACGCACGCGAGAAGCTAGCATGACCCGGGAACGAGAATTCCCTCTTAATGTAGCTCTTTGATCTTCCACGTCTGCGGAAGCGACGAGTGAAACGGGGTGGATGGATGCAATAAGCTCAGTCTTCGAACCTATAGTGCGCCGAGTGACAAGCCCAGGAAACGAACGCACACAAGCGCACAGGCGGTTGGAATCAATACGTGGAATCAGCAGAGCTGCTTCGTTGCGCTTCGCCCCGCTTGCATCTACTCGAGTCTCCCATCAAGCGAGACGTCTGCAGACATCTGGACTGCGTCCGAATCCCTTCCGGTTCTTCCAAGGCGATTCCGTGCAAGCAAATAGGACAAAGCAAAGCAACCTCCCCGGTCAACAATCTGCTAGTCAAGAAGCGAGCCAAGAGAGAGAGAAAGAGACTCAGCGGCTGCTATATGGCGCCGATTCGAGAATGAGATTTATGTCTTCCTTGCCGATAGTTTCTACTTTATCTCTTAAGTTTGTGAAGCATAGCTGGTTTTGAGTTGCCGCACGACTTGTTCGAAATTTAAGCGAGCTTGCGTAAGGAACACGCATTAGGACAACGAGGCATACTTGCAGGGCTTCTTTTGATGGGGAAAGAGGGAGAGAACCAAGAAAAAAGAAAAGAAAAATAAGCATTTCCCGCGCAAGCGTAATATGCACCATTTTTCTGAGCGCGCCCCGACTTATTCTGTCAGCGCATGCCATTTTTCTTTCCGCTCGTTCGTGCCAAAGTGAAAGTCATATCGTGTTGTTCGAATCAGAAGAAAACTGCTTCGGACTTTCTTTCAGCGCCCGTGATTTTTCAACCCGCCTCAATCACTTTCTCGTTCCTTCAGTTTCACAAACATTGACACCAACACAAAAACCGGCGCCGTCCGCGCCAAACTCGATCGCCGGTCAAGTTGACGCCGATTCCGAAAGGCAATATAAGCGTAATCGGAAAGGGGAGAAAAATAACGTAAGAATCCAGAAAACAATACGAAGAGGCCCGGACATTCGCTATAAGCCAGCGTAAGAGATAGGTAAATACCAGAAAAAAAAACAATGGAAGAACAAGACAGGTAGCTGAACGCTCCTCCGCTTCTCCCTGTTTCAGCTAGATGCAATACAGCTTCAGAAGGCAACGTGACAAGAGCTCGGAACGCGTGCCAAGCGGGCCAAACCGAGAAGAAATACACACAAACGCAAAAGAGTGCACCGAGGAAGGGCCAGGGACATCTGAGCAATAAACCGAGAGCCGTTCTGCATACACAGAAGAGGGCAGACGGGGCTTCGGAACACAGAAGAGAGTGGGCACAGCCGCGGCTATACGTTGTTTTCAATGGCACGTATACGGTAGCCCGTTTGTTGCGTATACGTTTGCGTGCTCGTGCGCTGTGTGCGTTCGTATATATACGCGCGTGCGAGCGCACCTATGCGTCGGCGTGCTTTGCGCGCTTCTGCGTGTATATGTTCGCCTGCGAGGCGTTAGCGCACCTTCGTTTCGCGCTGCAGCAACAGACTGGCGAGAAACAAACAGCACGCGAACGAGCGGCGCATAAAAACACCAGCGGCCGACGCAACGAATCTCGGCGCGTTCAGCAGGCGTGCGACGCCGCAAAAAAGAAGCCCCCCTGGCAGCCAGTGCGAGCGTAAAGGGAGCTTTATACGTGCCCCGTTCGACGCGATCCTCTCTGGCCTTGCGAGCTCCGTCCCTCTATAGAATTGTGCAGTGCCGTGGAAGGCTATAGGCCCGTTTCAGCTGCTGACCACGAACTGCTGACCACGAAATCCACGAAGCTCTTTGAACGCCTTGCACCAGTTGCAAGATTAACCAGTCGCATACTATATTCAGCCCACGGGCGCCAATCATTCGAGCGCCGTTCTTATACGCGCGATGACCCGTGTGAATCAGAAGGTTCCCCCGACTAGCTTACCTGATGATCTGGCTCTCGCGGTACTGCGAGGAATTTTTCGCGTAAAGCGGCCGCGTTCGCTCGCTCCCTTAGCACTCGGCGCGCGACGAACGAGCTCGAGCTCTTCGCGCGAGCGGCATGAGAGAACCGATAATGCAGCGCTGCTGGCCGGAAGGGTCCATGTCCAGCGCGTAGAAAGCGTGGTACCGGACGAAAAAGACAAAAAAAAAAGTTAGGGGCGCAGCCGTTAAAGAAAGGTTATCTCTGCAGTGCTAAAAGGGAGCTTCTTATGTAAAGGAACGGGCAACGGAATAAAGGCTTAAATGGCGCGAGAGAGGGGACAAGGAGAGAGACGGAGAGGGAGAGAATCTCCCAGCTGCTCTTTTCTTTACCAAAACAGCGGGCCAAGATAGCGAAGTCGTAAAGGGAGTCTCTAAGAAGCCCTGCATCCAACGGTGATGCTTCCAACGGCGGTGCACGCTGGCAAAGCACAAACAGAGAGCAAAGCGTCATGTGTCTACATACCTGCGGGCTTCGTCGTACAGCGAGCACAAAGAAGGCAGGTGGCCGCTAAGAAAGGGCCGCCAAATGTGAAGAACACCGCCGATCACGCAACACGCTTGGCCGGTTACCTCTCGACGTATAAAAACAACACGAAAGCTTACCGAGGAAAACCGCCGATGGTAGCGGGTTTATTCTCACAAAGCCCGGGCAATGCAAAGAGACAAATGGAAGCACAAGGAAAAAAAAAAAAAAAAAAAAAAAAAAAAAAAAAAAAAAAAAACAAGACGCGGAGACGAATACAGCAAGCGCAACCCTACTGTAACAGGCGTCGTTCCGAGAGACGACGACGACTCCTTTGGACGAGTCCTTCCTCCCTTCTCGAGCGTTCAATAAATAACTCCCAAGAGTCCCGGCACGGTCGCACACGTTGAAGCGCGCAGGTGCCGGACCGGGCCGCGCTTTGCGGTGGTCACGATTCTTCTGCGGAGCGGTGCTTCGACACTTGGGAGGAACGTGTCGCCTCGCCTCTGTTCGATGCTCGTCTCCTTTCCGACTCCCGTGCTTTCCTCTTCTTTTTACCCTTTCCTTTCTGTATTTCGATACTGCTTCACTGTTTCGGCCATGAGGGATGCGCAGCTTTAGCTGGGAGTCACTGAATGTTTATGGCGAGTCTGTTAAGAAACTCTTCGAGAAATGCATGCTTTAGGAAAGCTAGCGCTGGCTCGTCGTGTTTTTCGAGAAAGAAAGACATGCACGTATAAAAACTAGAAGTGACTAGAAGGTTTTGCTTCTCGCAAATGTAGTATAGAAGCTCGCTTTTATTCAAAGGGCACGCCTTGTGGGAAAACTCCTGAATAATTTTGCTTATGATGCACTCGCAGTCATCAAGTATGGGCGTGGTTGATCGTTGTGCACTAGTTTTCTTCCTTATATTCAAAGACATTTCACAAAATCATAGCGAAGAATGGACTATGGAAGTGTGCAAAGTTTCGGAATACGCGGAATTCGTTTTCTTCGCTATTTTCCACCTATATTTAATGAACAACGGACAAAAGAACACTTCAAGCAAATTTTTTTATATTTGTTATCACATCACGTGTTTTTTCTAATGCAATTGAGCGTACTCGTCTGCCCTCTACATCACCGAACGTGCCGAACACGTAGCTTTTGCTACATCAATCTGGTAAACTAGTCAAATCTGTGACCTTTCGCATTTTTTTCCTTTTTATTTCGCTTTTAAATATTGTAATCTCTCTTCGAAATGTATTACATATAAAACAAAAGTAACCCGTTCAACAGACTTGCTGAGATTCTAATCAACACTAAATAGGTTGGTTTTAACAGCGCACCTATAACTACTATACGAAGCTGCAAGACCTGCTACAAGACAGAACTGTTTCACATACTAGTTCCTACGGATAGCACCACTAGCTACTACTTTATAAGCACAAAATATTCCTTCTTTTCATATTTCACTCTTCTCTGCGACCTAGCGACAGTTTAAGCTAAGCAAGTAGGAAAAGATGACGTATGAGCCCATGCTATTATAAATCAATCGCTCAGCAACAGATGCGAAGCACATACGACGCTCTCAGAGAATCATTTCAGGCCTGGTATGTCGGTGTCAAACTTTTGAGGCGCACGTTTACTGTACTTTTATTGAAAGTAAATTTGGAAGCCTCCATCTCTCTATGGTTCCCTCAGCTGCTGCTTATCGCTTGTTGATTATATTAGGCCTGTAATGCACAACGTATTATATATGTTATACGCTGTTTGATACCTCAAAACCTTGATTTAAGCACTTAACACATAGCCTAGAGTGGCGTTTCTGATACGCAGGAGTGAGTTTTCAGTTGTACATAGTTAATTAATTATTGCACTAATTAGGTTCTAAATTTAAAAAAATGTCACAGTTTCGCCCTAAGGGCGAAGCAATGAATGCGATAGCAACACAGCAATGCCATACGAAGTAAGGTGAGCGGCTTTGGTAGCAATATGAATTGTAGTAAACATGAGCTGATTAAGTAAGCAGGTGTGCTGCGGCGTAAGTAGACCGACATGAAGAGAGACTTGATGACCACGAGAAGGCGCGTGTGAAACGGTGATGTTGATGAGAAGCGCTTCCCGTGGGCAGCGCGTGTGAAGGGACACACCTGTATAGCGCTGCACTGCCAACCCGGGCAGCATTGCATGCGTAGCGTGCATTGGAAAATGTGGCCCGACTATTACTAACTGATTGAACAAGCGTGGTGTGAGCGCGCACAAACAAGCATGAATAGATCACACTGAATGACTGCAGACGACGACTGTCAAAACGCTGGCAGCAAGCATACGCCGCAGCGGGCGAAGGTACGTGCGGTCTATCGCTTCAACGGAAACAGAGCGGCGAATGCACGGCGCATAAAGGTCAGAGCCGTGTGGAGATAAGCGACGGTGCGAGCGAGCGACGAGCGCGGTTGTTGGCAGAGTAGAAGTGCGCCCCCCCCCCCCCCCCCCCGCTCCGTCCGGCGCTGGCTTCCCGCTTCCTTGCTTGCGCGTGGGAGATTGAGTGCGTTCGCTCTCCGTGACAGCGCGCGTCCCCGCACGCTTCCGCTCGGGCATACGGCGCGCGGCGAAGATTTTATCTGTAGGGAACCTCACGGCGACGGCGACGATGACGGCGACGCCGACGGCAGAAATCCGGTTGAAGTGTCCATATAATTGCTATCGCAATAAAACATTTTATTCGGATATTGCACTCCTCCCTTAGGCTAAAGAGCCATCCTTTAAATGAAAGGTTCATTCATTCATTCATTCACTGTGTACAAATGCACTCTCCATGGCAAGAAATAAAGGTGAACGATTTGTTCTAATGTTCCTTCACGCAGAATTGTGTTTGCGCATAACAGGGTTTAGAAAATAAGGAAAATATACATTGCAGGACAACTTAAAACTTTCCGTGCAAATATCGCAGCAATTGCCACTGCTTCTCGCTTAGCTTTAGACACGAAAGTAGTTTTAGGAAATACATATCGCGGTGCAAGGTAAAAGTGTTCCGCTAATAAAATAGGAGTCCTCGGAAGGTGGAAGTCGAAAGTACACGTGTATGATTTAAAGTATTAGAATCTTTGATGTTACTAAGTTCACAGGAACGTTTCATGCTGCGCCCTTGTGCGCATAGTATATGGAAGTAATTATGCGCGCGTGTTGTTTAAGTGCGTACTTATATTTCTGAACGTTTGCATTCTGGTCAAATCTTCTGTGCTCACCTTGAATGTCACGTCACAAGAATCTTGTCCAGCAAGGCACGTCGACGCGAAGACGCTTATAGGAACGTGCCGTGGAGACTGAAAGAACAAAACAAAAAGGAAGAGCGATTATTGCTAACGGCAACGTCGATGCATCAGCTACCTATACAAATCAACACTGCCCGCGAAACCAGTCGACACGTGTCGAAATAACTTCGCTACTACAAGTGGTAATAAATCACTGACTCGCATCAAAACATAATTTCCATATTTTCTAATTTTTATATCTCTCCTTCATTTAGATTTATTGACGCACGCAACTTGGAGCAGTACGCCAATATCTTCACCTAACAACGACAACCAATACTTAAGGTACGCAATTGAATCCGTGCTTCCAGTCCCATATACAACCAGATTCGATATCACCATCGGGCACTTAAATTCTTTCTTTAGTGAAAAGGCACGAAACGACGCGATACAAGAACCCACCTACCTATCTACCCACCGTAAAGTGCGTGGGAAGAGTCATCTAATGCTTCGCATTAGTAAATTCGCTTATTTTCGTCCCATGATACCACCAGCACATAGAACACGCGTTAAAAAGCGCCAGCAAATGTACAAATGCAAGCCAAACAAGTTCAGAATAGCTCCGCTATGAGCGTATAGACTACCCCGAAAATTTGCGAAATTCAGTTCGTCCGTAGAGCTGCTTTTGTCTAACGTGTGTTTTATCTGGATGGTTTCCTTATTAATGCATCCATCAGGGCTAATAAGAGAGCCTCGGTATGGAAGCTAGCTTTCACAACGTATACGAGATCGGACAGACGAAACAAGCGGAAAAAATGTTTCCCTTGTTCGCGTTATGAACGTTCGCCAGCGATGTAATAACCTCACGAGAGAGCATCACCGCTCTGAGCCAATTAGCCGAGCTGCACTCACGTAGTCGTACGGGCACAGCACGCCGTCCCTTCAAAATCTTTTAGCATTTACGTCATAGAGAGCGCTCAGCCGCTGCCGCCGAACTGCTCGCAATTTGTGCTGACATGCCAGTCAGTGCACTACCATACGTGCGTGCGATTACGTAATCTGCTTAGGACGGTCCGCGTCAACGAAGAATTTTGCCAGCTTCCAGGTCGGTTCGTTCTTTACGTCAACGCCTCGCACGAACTTCGCAATAAATAATGTATTAAGAGAGCTGCCGTTAGTGAAGGTAGCCTTGCTCGCTTTATTGCCACCCTCTTTTCCGGTTAACCTCCCTGCCTTTCCCACCACGTTTCTCTCTCTCTCTCTCTCCCTCCCCCTGCCCCTTTCTTTTTCTCTCTTCAAGTTCCGGACTCTGCTTCCTACAGATAGGCTTTCTTTCATTTTTTCGCCGTATTCGTTAAGTTAAAACAAATTCTGGCGTAGAGACCCACAGTGAGCGTGTCTTCTTGCAACACTTTGAAATTATGGCTTCACTGCAGAGAATAGTGTAAGGCAACCGGAAAGATACTATAATGCTCCGTTGTTTTTAGATGCTCATTAGGACTCAGCGCAATAAAGGGTGGAAGCTTAAAAGCACTAAGGTAATCGCACGTGATACAGATCGTGACTGCCAAGAGCTGCTTGTAGGGCGCTCGCGTACCTTATCACGCAATATTTCCCGTAGTTGTACAAGTTACTGTCTGTACACTTCTGTGTACGTCCCTTTACCTTCATCGATTTGCAGTACTACCTTGCTTCTCTTACTTTTCAAGGAAGGGGGCGGATATACTTTCTCGTTGTCTTCAGTCATGCGTGCGACAGCGTTGTTGTCCTTGCACGCAGTTTAGCGCGGATCAAGAGATATCGGCTGACAAAAGCAGCGGTTAAAAAAGAGAGATTTCCTTTACTATAGGGGTGCCTGAACCCGTTCGACGTCTAATTTTGGCGTACGTGATCGTTGACATTTGACTCGACTGTGTTGCGTGTTTTAAGCGGTGCGATCGCATTCCAAGAGGCAGCAGGTCGACTGCACCTGAGTGACAACCCAGTTTCAGCCCAAAGACAAGCATTTCGCAGTCGCATTCCACCATCACCTCTCATGCGGTTAGAGAAGCTTCGTACTAACTATCTATAGATCGCTTATTCCGACATGACATTCAGTCCGCGCCCATTGGCTGCGACACCGAAGGCAGACGTCACGAAAGAAATGTCGTGGCCAGCTAGGAACGATCTTCCCTGAGCGTTATTTTCACGTCGCATCCATTCTCAGAACGAACGTTATTTCACGTCCAATCCATTCTCAGAACGAAGAACAGAAATCCCAAGACATCAGTATGAATAGCAGGTCCCGCATATAGTAGGAGCCGACCTTTTCAACTTCCATTAAACTCTCCCTCTTTCTCTCTCATGACGTCAGCGGATTCCTGTCTCTATCCGCTAACGCGTCTAACGTGTACAAGCGTGGAGGCTTGGCCAAGTTGGTGATTTGTATTAACAAAAGGTAAACGGCGTGACAAACGAGAACACGAGAAAAGAAAAAAAAAAGAAGAAAGGACACGGCGCTGGCAAAACGCTCGCTAAAGCATCGTTTCCGATGTTAGGTCACTCTAAAGTTGAAACTGTCGCCGGAAGTAATCGATCAGTATCCTCCTTCGTGCATCTTTCCTTGAGCGCTCTTTCACTTTATTTCTAGTTGTGTCTTCCTTCCTTTGGCTGACTCGTTTCTTCGTTTTGCCAACACTAAAAAAGCAATGCAGCAAAAGAATAAAAAGAACGAAGGGTGTACTTGCATCAACGCGACACCTCATACAGGAACCCCGGCAGACCGTAAGAGCCGGCTGCTTCAGCATAGACCGCCTCCCTGTCCATTGTTCTATTTCGTCTTTCTTCAGACTTTTTTTTTCTGTCTATATATCTCCTTTTCAACCTTCCGCCATTCTTGAGGCCCTTCGCCGGTCACGGCGACGCTTTGTGTCGACTCCGGCGTGCCGTCAGGAGATCGCGAAACCCACGTACAGTACATACGCATGCTACACGCCGAGACGCTGAGCGCAGGCGGCGGGGACATTAAAGATGCATCAGCCACTTTTCATTGGGTGTAGCCGCAGGGGCTCAAGCGGGGAGGACTGTGCGGGACGCCCGTTCCTCTGCGAAGCCCGCCCACGGCTCCGCACTTAATAGGGACACGGTGTCGAGCTGGCTCACGCACCTTCCGGCTGGACAGGGTGGCAGGGTGTCACCGTGGGGCTTCGCTCTTAACTCGGAGCCGCGGTCACAGTCTCTGTTCTCGTCTTCTCGTCAGCTTCGTCGTTTGCCTCCTGCTTGATGTCATCTTATTAACTTCTGTCCCTGTCGCGACCCGTCGGTGAAGTGCAGCTCGCGATCGGGCATAGCTGCGCGGGATATTAGGCATATGGGAGACGTATTCAAGCTGTAGCATGTGGGTTCACGGCAGAGCCACGGTTCGCGTTTCCTGATTACCCGTCACATAGAGAGAGAGAGAGAGAACTAAAAGAAAGGCAGTGCCAGGTTAGCCAGAAATAAGTTCACCGGCGTACCCTTCAAATTACCGCGAGAGACAGTGAGCGTTGGAGTGCAAGGAGCCGGGATCAATTTACGAACTCAAATGAATGTGACAATAAGAACGAGAGAGAGACGGATAGTCATTTTGTGAGTCTGATGTCCTCGGAGGCTTGAAGATTCAGTAAATTCCCGGGCACTTTGAGTATACCGTGAATTGCGTTGGTACGAAAGGAATGCAAATTAGAGATTTGCATATCAAGGATTCAAGCTGTCAAGGAGGTCGTGCGAGAGATTATTAAGTCACTGCTCATGTCAAGCAGTTGTTACGTTTTATTTTTAAGAATTAGTGACCGAGAGTGTCGCTACATTTACGAAAGCTGCCGGGTTGTATTTTGGTCCATTTTCTGGAGCAACGTAGGATTATTTCTTTAGTGATACGCCATTTAACTAGCCACAGCCAGGCATCCCTAATATCTTTGACATCCGATGTATAGCTGCTTAGGGCGTTTGAAGGCAACGCCACCTTACATTCTTCTGTTTCCTGTCGCTCTTTAGCATACCAAGCCGCGTCTCCCAGTAAAGGTCAATCAGTTGATGTTGTAGAAGCGTATAACATATCAACGGAGCTGGCGATAATGTTTCCTTTTAATTTCAAGCTTCGCTGCTACGTCTATGTCATGGTGCCGAGTTACGAGCAGCAGATTTTCTTGTTTCTTTGTACCAGAATTCGCAGTTGTTGACAGCTTTTAGGCAAACCCCAACGTTTCATGTGGCTTGTCTCAGATAAATTTTTGGAAGAAACACGGTATGGAGAAATAATTTTGAAATGGCGTTTAACGCTGTAGTTGCTGCTGTGCCATTTGAGCGGATAACGTACACTCACAACTTTGCGTCCTCCTGCAGGGTAAGGACAACGCGAATTATAGAATAAATGAAAAAAATATCAGAATAGGATGATTAAACAAAGGCTAACCTATAGTTTTAGGCAAAGATTACTAATTACTCTAGGACAAGCATACAAAACTATTTCTAAGTGGGTCGCATGCGTCATCAACATCTAAATACATGTTTAACAGTCAGCAACATCCTAAAGATATCATCAAATGACCCGCATGTCCACACTGTAATCGCAATAATAGCATAATTCAACCCTAGAAGAAAGTATGGCGTACCCCACTAGTGACCGCTGTGAGATGGAAGAGCTATATTATTCGACATTTGGCTACAAACAAGACTTTAATGGTGCGCAGTGAAGCGAAACTTATTACATCGCATCCCGTAGCCCGTACGCAATATCTGGCATCGCCCCACGCTACAGCGGGAGATCATTACACTTCAATTTATCTTCGCCATACGGTGCGCTTTATGTTCTGAAGAAAAGCACAGCAAGAGAAGAATCGGCGGCAGTTCGAGCACTCCGTAATTGTTCCGGAATTAAAAAGCAAAAGAAAGAAAGGTATCAGGCGCGTGAAAGAGAAAAGAGGGCTAGGCAGAGTAGCGGAACAAATTTCGGGGGCAGAACGACCTCGGTTTCTACGACTCGATCAAAGTACACGTATCCCCAATAAATGACGGAAAGATACCGGTCCCTATACTCTTCGAGTCCTTCGGCCGCGCGGCTCTTATCGAATCAGAGCAGACGCTCTCTCTCGTGTCACGGATCGCTTTTCAAAGTGCGCTGCAGCGCACCAATCACGAGCACGTAAACAGAATCGCAGAAGAGGGGAAAAAAAGAGAGAGAGAGTAAGAAAAAACACCGACGCAGGTAAATGTCATCCTGTTCTTAAACGTAACAAATACGAAAGCATCGTGACAGAAATAGAAAAATAAAATAAAATAAATTATAAAAGTAGAGAAGCGAAACAGACTGAAAAGCACACGCTTTATAACAGCATCAAAGAGGGCGCGGTTTTTTCCCAATCCAAGAGGTCCCTCGATTGCGAAGCCCCTCATCGTCGACGTCAGAACGCTGCTCATCGAAAAAAAAAAAAGAAAGAAGAAGACAGAAATTTTCCCTTCCATTCAAGCAAACGGATCGAGGGTAGGGGGAGCAGGAAGCTGGGGCGGGCACGCCTCATCCATCTCGATCGCAGCGCGTCGCAGCTTATTGAGTTGACAGAGTCGCACGAGCGTTTTCTTCCGGCGGGCCCCAAGCGCCGACGCTATACACAGCGAGTAGCGCTGAAAGCGGCATGGCCCGCCCTCCTCTCATCGTCCCTATGGGAGGCGGAATGAAGAGCGGTCGGTCCCCTCGGATGAGAGCGGCAGGTATAACGCCCGCCGGGTATACGGGCTCTCGGAGAACGGCCACGGCGTGTTGAAGAGTGGCGGGACTTAACGTATACACTGCTGACTCTCGCGCTGATACTGCCTCCGGCACACCCTTCGAGTTATCGCGGACGCGAGAGACGCTGGAGGACGAGGAGGTGGATATCAATCGATGAAGGAATGTGAATGTGAGACAGAGAGAGACGGGAGTGGGAGAGTCATTTTGCGAGTCTGGTGTCCTTTGGGGACATGGAGACTGGGCGAGTCCCGAGCATTACGAGTGAAAGCTGCTGCTGCGATGCGAGTCAGTGTTCTATAACACCACCAACTGGTGAAAAGGTTGTGCAGACTTCGCTTTTCATGAAGGGGTGAGAAGGAGGCGATCACTGCAACTGCTTGTGAAATGTACAGGCTGTACAGATATTATGGAACATGATATTACGGCGCAAATTTATAAGGGATCAAGCGAGATACGCAGGGTAAAGGATAGGAGTCCAAGTTTCCGCTATTTTCGGCGTTTGTCCTGTGTATCACACCGTCTAAATTTGGCCCCTTAAAATCATTTTTCATAATAATCGTAACCAATTAACCCTATCTTACTTGCTTGGCAGGCTATATACGCTATGAAACGCCGCAGTGAGAGCAACAACAACGGGAGCATTCCTACTTGGAAAAGGCTATAAAATGCGAGAACATGGTGTACGTAACTAACACACCGCAATTCACAGCCATGATCAACAAAGCTGCTATAGATAATATGAAAGTGACCTGACACAACTTTGGTTACAAACAAAAATATTTTCAATTGACGCAGTATTAGGTACCGCTCCGAATGAGCGCACATGTTCGGCACGCGCTTTTCTCTTCTTCTCGCTTTTCTTTTTATGAAATGCACAAACTCGTATATTCAGTTGGCTCTACCAGTTGCCTTGCTTATCCGTTCGCTGGTCTTAAGCGCAATCAATGTCATGCCAAACGTCCACATTGACTATGCTCATTTAATGAACATTGTCACAGTTGTTCCATGCCCCGAATTTACCCAACACATGACATTACAATGACTACAGCAACGTATAGTCCACACGTCCAACACATAGCTTCCTGGTGCAGAAGAAAAGGAGCTTGCGCGAATTTATGCGATGACCGGAAACGATAAGTCAAGAATAAAAGCGTAAAGTAAATCGTAAAACGTGAAACACGAAGGAGCGGACGTTGCACGGTAATCAGCCTTCGCAACGCCGCTTTCTCGTTAACGGACTGTTGCGGTGGTGAAAAAAAGTTTCCCCTAAATAAAAAAATAAAAAAGCGACGACAAGGCCGTCCACGAAGCAAGAAAGAAAAAAAAATATAGAAGATTTGACACCTTGGTGTATGCACGAGAGATTACACTTGATGCATCGGGATAGCCTAGCCGTGGGTGCGGCTTCATTGAAAGGAAAAGACGTGAGCAACAAAGAGTGCGCACAAGTCAACTTATGCCAGTGGGAAATGACGCCACCGAGTGTATTGTCTCCTATGACCTTGAAGGAACTGCGCACTTCGCCAAATGCGCGGCCATACGTCCGCGATGTTCTTTCTCTCTTTCTTTTCCTTTCTTATTTTTTTTTCTTTTTCCTGGGCAGTGCGGCCACCTAGGCAGGCATATTCGAGGAGTAACGAGAAACGAAGTTTTCTCGAAAAGTCGCCATGAACCCAGCCGTCCCAGATCAACTTTTGTTATCGTTGGCTCTCTTCCGACTGCCTGTCCACTTCGTCGAGACACACTCCGGCCCACAGTTACCGACAATGGCTGAAAGCCAAATTCGTGAAAATCCCGTCGTTCGTGAAACTGTGATGCAACATACTGCGTACGACATAGAGTTTATTGTACGAAACTCTGTAGCGTACGACTTGCGGCAGCGCAGAACACCTGCCTTGCCCCCACACAGCAGTTGGATGCGCGCATCATGAGAATCTATACAAAAAGCTGCACGTGGACTCCCGCGCCCAAGTTTGGCCACGCCTTCATTTACGTTCAGTGCAGAAAAAGCTGGGGATCGCGTCAATCAACGCGGAACTAAAATCAGCGGCTCGTCACCCCGTTGTCCGCCGCTAATTCCACCTGCACGCGACGCCCGTTTGGATTAAGGAAGGTGTCAGAAAGTTATCCCTCTTCAGAGATATGGATCCTGTTCTAGTCCTGAAAAGCTTATGCGGCGCGCTGTACTGCATCGAAGCGGTGAGACGAAGTACGTATAAATGCTGAAGCTTGCATCGCGAGCACTATTTCCTTATTTATAGCTGCATAATCGCCATCTTTCTTGATGCCGCTCTGTCCTACTTCACCACTTTGTGTTATTCCATTTTCTTTTTACGCAAGTTAGTTTGCCTAACGCCGTATAATTTTGGTCTTTTTTTGCTTTGTTTTATAGCCTGACAACTGGTCACTGGTGAGAGCGGCGACACTGCGAAATCAGGGCTGGAACCGTGCTCACGCGCCCTAAGTTGAAGCCACGACTTGACTTGACGGTCATCTTCAGCACAAGATCACGCCTGACGGGAGCGCACCGAAGGAAACGCAATGAGCATCTTGGGCAGGTTCACGTCAGGCGTTAGCATGCGCCGAATTTGACCAAGTCAAAGTCGTGGCTTTAACTTAAGATGCATTTCTGAATACGGGGGAAACACATTAAGGCAACTTGGTTTAGCGCACTACAACAAGTTGCAGAGCTTGACGCCTCAAAGATGGGGCGGCGCCTCCGTTTGTTTGAGCCTAGGCAAAATAGATTTAGAATAACCATTACTGAATTGAATTTACTCGACGTAGAAGATTAATACTTAGCGGCAAGCGTGGAAATACTACTTGCCGCAGATTATTCTTCAAAGTGGCGAAGAGCGGTGAAGCGGTGTGGCAATGCAATCTATTTATTTCACGTTGTTTCATTTCTAGTTGTATACAACATGCGTCGCGATGCGCCGTTTAAACCAATAAACATCTTTACGAAGACGTTCATGCTCGATTCTGAACAGTTTACTGGTTAAGATTACAGAAAATAAAGCCGTCTCACGATTTCCGAGTCACGAAGGAGGTTTTCGTTTTATGCTTCGCGCCCTGGCTTTTTGTATAGGTGTCATAGGCTCATAGCATTTTAAAATTCTGAAAGCAAACTTTTTATATCTCTCTTCCTCCCCCTTTTAAATTTTTTTCTTGTTTTTTTTTGCGTACGGTGAAAAGGAGGGGTTCTTTAGCATCCTTGAATTGCAATACACATCCGCCTAACTTACTTCTAACTTCTGCAGTTTCTATTTCAAACATCTCTCTGTAATCCGTTCTTAAAGGTTGCGACAAGAAAACTTCGACGGCTCCTCGTTGGACAATTAGTAGTCACAAATTTCTCCACACTCCTGACGCGGTGAGATTTAGCACCCGATAGCATCTTGCGAGGACCTTTCGCTAAAATATTGCCCATATACTCGCGGACATCCTGCCGGATAATGAGGGGGAAAAAAAAGAAAGGCAATGAAAACGAACAAACGTGTGGTGCACCCGCTTCACGCAGGCGCCGCGGCTGTAGCCATGCTTTTCCGGTCGCGGACACCACTGCGCATCAAGGCCGCACGAGAGCCGTAACGCCCACACCACGAAGAAGCCCGTCGCAATAACTCTCGAGACCACGCCGGACGAAAGAGACAGCGGGACGAGAAAGGGCGAGAGTATACGAGAAGCCTGTGCGCAGCCAGGGCTTCAGCGACGGGCAGAAAGGCAGGCAGGCCGTCTTTTGTCTTCCTACGACAGGCGGCAGGCAGCACGACGGTATACCTTGAACGCGTCCCGTGAGACGGGCCTACGCCCACCAGAGAAGAAAGACGCCGTGGCTTCGTCTTAAGAGGACGACACTGCGACGACGCGGTTATGTGTCTTGTTTTCTTTCTTTTCTCGAGGACCAGTATAGCCAGAAGGAAGACAAGCTGAACGATATATGCAACAGTGGTCGCGCTGCAGCACGCCATGCATGGCGACAACGTGTTCCCCGTCCTCAGGGTGGCTTTTATGCACTCGCCGATGCATATATAAGCGATGGCAGCTGACGTGTGTGTGTGTGCTTCTATTACGTTGCAGCACGCCTGTAATGTGCTGTATGTGTTGTATGGCATGTTGTCGACTAAAAATATCATTCAATCATGATCTGTTGTGTTCTGATCTGTTCTGTTCTGAACATTGACCAGAACCTCCTAGACCATTAACATTAACAGTCTAGGGGGTTCTTGAAGACGAAAGAAATGTTTGATTGCGCCTATTACGAAATAACGGGTGAAATTTATAACCAAATTGTTCTATTGTGTAATAAGATTCCTGAAATAATTGAATACGCTAGGGAGGCTAGAAACATTACACAATTTAGGAAGCGAATTATGGATGTAATAAATAGAACACAATTCTAAGGTGCATGTGCTGAAAATATTTAATGTATGTAATATATTTAATGTATTCATTGTTTTCACATCACATTTCAACTTGTATGTATTTCAATATATGTTAAATGGTGCTGATCATAGTGCATTCTGCATTTATTGCTGAGGAACAGCTTTATTTGCCTCTCTATATTATATTTATCTAATTGCTATAGTATTCCTCGTTTATTTATTGTTTGTATGTATATTACTGTATATGCTGTACACTGTCCTGCTCTACCTGCCCGAAGTGCCTCACGGAGAGTGGGCCTTTAGTCAGGAGACACACTCTCCTTTTCCCCCTTCGTGGGTATTTTGTGAAAATGCCCAAATAAAATGAAATCAAATGAAAAAAAAGCGATCGATACGGCATTTAAATAGACACGCACAAATGGTCCGCGCAGTTCTATTAGGTATCGGAGCCCGCCAAAGAACATAGGAAAGCGAAACAGGTGGATAGACGTGAACTGCTTCTCAGACAAAATAACGTACATCACACAGACGTAATGCTCATTGACAAGTAATGTATAACAAGAGGGACTGGAGTTCATTGACAAGTAATAACCAGAGGGACTGGAGGTGGCAACAATTGTTCTGAACGTTCGCGCTGAATTCAGGCGTCTCCATCTCTCTCTCTCTTTTTTTTTTCTATACTACGTCAACATATATTAGTCACCACCTTCAAAATCCCTATTCACTTACCTTAATCTTTGTATGCATTACGTATGCGTAAAAGGACAACGAGAATCCTGTTGAATCGTTCGTTGAAGGTATCGCTAAAAAAGCATCGTGAACTCGTAGTAACTGCGTGCAAATGCAGTCATTACGAAACAACAAAAGCGTGCACACATCGTCCTCCTGTATATATATACAAACTCTTTTTTCCTGTGTACTTTGCTTAATTGGCGCTATAGTGCATTGTTTAATTTGTAATTGCGCAAAATGCTTCGCTATTCTTCACAGTGGCTCGCACAGTACCTGTACGGCGCTGCGACGATTTCGGACTTCGCTGCGAACAATGGTCGCGCAAAACTTTCGCCGCATGCGTTCAAAAAGGCGCAGCGGCTTCCTCAACCGAAAAGTTTTTGAAGATCCATTGTCCTTCACGACTCGCACGCGCGTTAATTATGCGTTCCGAAAAACTTCATTCAACCCGCTTGTCTTTTCTCAGGGAAATTAACGATCCGTCCAGATTCCTTAATTGCCTCTATTTTATGCCGCATTCTTTTCAGGGCTATAGTGAATGCGCAGCACGCTGCGCAGCTCGGTTTCTTCTCGTCGTAGAAATTATATACGAGCTGAGCGAGAGCTACCAGTCAATGCTCTGCGAAAACCCCAGCTGCCGGGTTGTTTGCAGAATAATGAAAATAATATTCTAACAGATCAAGCTTCTTTCTTCCAGTTATTCGTTTCGTTCACTTTGCACACCATATGCTGTACCGGCAACCAAGATGAGAACGCGGCGACGCGGTGCATACATTTAGCGTCACGGGATCCCTTGACCACAAAAAACTTGGGAAGAGGCACGACATCCCGCATGGAATCGCGAAGCTACCGGTGTTTGCGCTCCGAAAAGCGATATTCAGATTTCTTCTCGCCCATTATTCTGCATGGTTCGTGAGTTTTCTAACCCCGAGTCGCTTTCTTATCTTTTATTTTATCATCCCGCGTAATATTCCCCAGGCAGTCCGCCGGAGTTGCTTTCACCGTTTATCCCTGTTTGCGTTTCTGCCAGTGGGTGCGTTCCCGCAGTCTGAGCGGGACCCGTCTGGATTTTCAGATGTGCCCTCCGGCTGAGATTACGTAATGAGATCGTTATCCGTATCCGTAGGATCCCTTTTTTCCCCGGATGCGGGGCCACTATATTAGGGTGCGGCGAGCTACCTTTTCTTTTTATCTGTGTTTTTCTTCTTTATGTTGTACTTTCTCGCTTACGTGTACGAGGAGCTAGGTCTGCTCTGGCTGTGCAGGTGTGACCGGTTACGTATAAAGCGACGAAGCCCGCACACGCATACACTACACACAATCGCGCGCTCACATACACGCAGACATCATCCAGGGGCCGTATTACAAATAACGTTTCTCGTAAGACAGGGGGAAGAAAGGGGAAAGGCGGGGAGGTTAACGGGAACGAAAAATACGGTTCGCTACCCTACACTGGAAAAGGGTGAGGTAGAAAATACGAAAGTAAAGAGACAGGGAGAGGGGAGAGAGAGGGAGCAGAGGCAGACGCTCACAGCCGGTCACTATCACCGCAGACTATCACAGCACGGGACAGCGTTTGTCACTGGCCTCTTAAGCCTCTTTCGTAAATATGTTCAAAATCAACATTGGCCGACAACCGCTTTAACGAACTGCTCAATTGTACGAGCTAGTTTGTGTAATCTGTCCAAGGGTTTAGAAAAAAAAAAAAACAGTATGCATAAGGTCCGTAGGAAACACTCTCTGGTGACACGTGATTAAACGAGTAACCTTTTATATATAGTCAGGACGAAGAGCAATGGAAGAAAGTGTAGGCTTTAATTCCTCCTGTCCTTTCCCAGCGCGTTCCATTAGAGATCAGTGTGAGAAAATGGCAAGAACGCGTAATTTATGTGCTTCCCCGTTTGCACTTTTCTTCATACGCCTCCACTTAATTTCCACGAAGCCACAAGAGATTACTCTATTCTCAGTGTCCAGAAAGGCGGAAACAGCGCCAACATTTCCCCTTGTGCATGTGGCCCCTGCGGCAGACGTCTCCGAACGCATTCAATAAAAACTTGAAGCGGTATTTGCTCTGCCCATCCGTACGTTCCATAACGACGTCATTGTCAGGATGTCATCGACAGGTGATTTCCTCATCCGCATATGGCGAATAAAAAAAATTGCCCTACACTGCCACAGAGGGTCAAGAAGTCGTGCTCTTGCCGCACTGTGGTGTTGATATATAGCCGAATGCGCTAATCGCTGGGCTCCCGCGACTTGGCAATTTGCGCGGAGTTCGGTGCGACACGCAGACTCCGAGAGCGAAGGCTCCAGTGCAAGTACGCATTTCAGAGGCCTCAGAGGCATGGTGCGTTTTGAAAACAAGAAGTTCTTCGTGAGAAGATGACGTTGTCTGTTGTAAGGGCCTGTTGCTGTTGCAGTAAATTGAGTGCATGGCTGGAGGAAACGCGAAGTATGACGACTTCTTTTTATACTGCAACCACAGCAATTTGCTACCTACAAAATTTTCCGGTGAATCATTTAGAATGCTGTCGAACTTACTGCCGACTCAATTATCACGGATACGCGGCATTAACTGCAGATGGACTTGAGTGTTCTCCGACAAAATTGCCTTAAACTACACACTTAACTAATTTCTTCTCAGATCCATTAATATTTGCTTCTTTTTTTTACAATCTGCAGCGTGTTCAGATGAAATTTTACACCAGTTGGAAATCAGCTGCGTGGATAGGTATACCTGCGCTATAGACCCTCAACGGCTAAGACATTCTGCAGCTAGCAGAGATGACACGTACAACTATTGCCGGTTACAGTAGGATTTCCACAAACCTCAATTGGGAATTAAATGCAACAAGCACATAGTTTCGGTTCTTGGAGAAACTAACTTTGCCACAAATTTACCCAAGCCATCTAGGGTACCTAATTAGACAATTGCGTCGTGACGCAAAACAATGACCGCAGACAGCGTGTGTGTGTGCGTACGTGCGTGCGTGCGTGTGTGTGAAATAAACCAGAAAATGCAAAGTAGTTGTTTCGATCCAGTCATGAGACAATCGATATGTCAATTTTGTGGTGCGCCAAGCTAATGAAAGTCCCAGCCAAGCGGTAAATGATGTCCCGATCCAGCGTGGTTTCTCTCATTCGTTTCGCTTTTTCTTTAACACGTTTTGTTTCACCAACTGGGAGATAGGTCGTATACCCCAATACGATGTCACAATTTCACCGCTCCAACTGCACGCGTTACACGCTCTACAGTGCAGCACACGCACGCTCCCCGTATATCGACCAGCTGGGCTAGAACTCTGTGGTCAGGGTCCCGCGTGCATCGAGCAACGGGCGAAGCTCATCCGCTTCGATCTCTCGCCCAAACTGAGTCACCTCCGTCCCATGCGCACTATATCGACGAAAACGTGGCGCGGCCGACGGCTTCGATTACGGTGGGCCGTCTCGTCTTCCCTCGCCTCTTATCAGGTCGCAACTGAACCGTCAATCTGCATTCCCTCCCACCTACCTCATGCCGCGCGATTTAGTGTACGGTCGAGAAAAGGTGCAGGGGGGCAGTGAGTGTAGGGAATCTCCCGGGCGTTCGCTATGTCGTCGATGACAGGATGCAGTTTATGACGTTTTACTGCCACCATATTTTACTCTCTCAACTCTCCTACTTTTATGTGAAGCCGCCATACGCCCCCCGATCCCCACCCCGACTCTCCTTCCGACTTCACCTTCTTTATCGAACGTATTACGTCTGCCAACCGACAACGCGACGGCAACGTCGCCTTAAGATAGACATATGAAATATGAAATTATTCGGCGTAGCATGGTGCGTGAGGAGATATCGCGATTGGGCGTCTTCTACTTTGTATCAGTTACCTTTCTTTGTGACGTAATCGGCCCAACCGGGAGGAGCTAAACGAACTTCGAGGAACACTATAAACTCATCACAACACATAAGGCAGAGGGTTTCGTCACAAAACCCTGAAGGAAGACTCCGTTTTGCCTTTTTCCTACATTCCTTAGTCACCAGAGTTTATTTTTCGATGATAGGGATAGCGGGCCCTTTGCTGGCCTGTCTTTCCACGCTCTCGTCATTTGATAAACAACAACAATCGACCCGTATTCAGAAACGCGCCTGGCGCGTACTGCACGGCCAATGACCCCGCCCGTTCTGTGCTCTCCGTAATCGAAACGCCGTACAAGGCGTCTTAGGAGGGGAAATTGGAGGGGGGGGGGGGGAGGGAATGATACCTTGGGAGCTAGACGGACGGGGCTAAAAAGTCGAACCTATTAAAGTGCACAGTCGACTGCGACTGCGAACTTCAGTACTTGTCTTGTTGTTATTTTAGATATCAGCCGCGAACTATGTGGAAGTACCCAGCACTGCGGCACCGTACTACACAACACCACGCTGGACTTCGCAGAGAGGAAGGAGGATTTACAGGACATCTGCCGGGCGTTCCGGCCTATCTCCTCGCCTCCACCGCCGCCTTTGTATTCCGCGTCACCGCATTGTAATTTATACGCCACTAGCATCTGCCGCGCGCGCTTGGTCTTCGATCTCAAATCTATGCATACTGTTCCTCAGAATTACGTACGCCTGCGCAGATCTCCAAGAACCCACTAGACACCCCTTGCCCCTGCCCTGCTTATCTCCGAGTGCCACCGTTGTCGGGAAGAAAAAGCTAAACAAAGGCGACAGTGCCGAAACCGAGTACAAAAAACGAAACAGAAGCAACAACAGGCGAAACAACGTGCTAAGATTAGCCGAATCGTTGCTTCCTGGTCAATCTTTGTTCTCGGTAAGTAAAGACGAAATAAAGTGCAACAAAGGAAAATATTTACTGACTGAAGCGAAAAAAAAATTAAATGAAGCAGCACAGGAAAAAAAAAAGAAAAAAAAATACTACGCAGCCATACACTGACAAGGAACCCCTGTAGCAGTAGGCGGCTGTTGGACCCTGAGCCACGTGCTCTGTACCCCTGGCTTTCCTGTTTTTCCGGTTCGAGGACAACGCCGTGTCCGAGGCAGCGCGTTCGCGAGGGTTCGTTCAAGCACAACCCGCGTTGCATATATATATATATATATATATATATATATATATATATATATATACGCGCACGAGCTCACAGCACCACGCCATGTTATACGTGCATTCACCGTTCACGTAAGCGTGAGGGTGCAGGAAAACGGGTCCTGCCCCGTTTTATTTATCCACGACACCCGCACGTTCCGAGAAGGCGAACGGGAAAGAAAAAAAGGAAAAGGGTAGAAAGACGCGAGACAACGCAGCCATATTAACGAAGGGAAGTATAGCCAAGTAAGAAAAGGGAGTGAGACAAATAAACGACGCCAGGGAAGTGGGAGGTAAATGCAAAGCCGCGAGATAGAAGCGGCCGAGCAAAACGGTGCTAGACAAAAGGCAGCGGGGAGGGCCCCGTCGGGGTTTCGGGATTCGGGAGACAACGGGGCTTCCCTTCGCACAACCGGGAACTCATGAGCGAACCGCAGAGGATGATAGGGATTCAGGGAGTCGACACCCACGGCTAACCACATGTGCGTATACGTACATTGGACAACGTAGTTAACACAAACAAGAAGTAAGAGGATAAGGTATAGCAATTCAATGGATAGGGGCACGACCTTGCATAATCAAATGTTGTGTATTTTTGTCGCCATATTACGTTCTGAAGGCACACCACATGAACGCGCTCGAGGACAGCGTTAAAATAATTTGCATCTTATTGTTCAGATAGGCGACGAGTAGCGTCTTATCGAGAACCAAGTACCTTGTAAAATAGGAAAGGAGCTACAATTTGATCGCTTCGGGTGCAAGCCCTTTTATTTGCCTCCCGTTATGAAACTTTAACAATAGAGCGAATATAAGAGCGATAAGAAAGGGCAGGCAGGTTAACCTTACGCACCTACGTCATGGCTATTCTATACATAACAGGCCGACGTGCTGTAGGAAAAGAAGCAGGGACACCTAAACGCCTCTGCAACGAAAAGCAACTGCACACATTGTCAAGAAAATTCACGCACTGGATTTTGAGTTAACCAACATTCACAAACCAACGTAGCACGCAAGCCTGGCCATTAGAAACAACTGCCGTTGAAGTCAACGCCATTTCTCTTCCATCTTGCTAGTCGAGAGTGCATATTTATACGCGGAGGACGACAACTTCGATAAGAGCACATCCACTCCATGTGCTCAGACATGACCTATGACGTCCACCACAAGTGGCCAACCACCGCGCGCACTGCGGCGCTGGATTAAGCCCGGATGTAAGCCTTGCCACTTCGGTGATGCGGCATTTCCGGAATCGCCGAATTGACGCTCACTTCGCGGAACTCTTGCTCCGCGTACTAGTGTAAGGCGGTCACTGATACCCGCATAAAAAAGACACGGCCCGGGGTATAAGAAAACAAAAAGGTGAAAAATGGAGCAAGAAGAAAAGGGGGCCTAGGTTTTTTAGGAGGGCCGTTTATCAGAATACACACGAGAGCATTGTCCTCCGTTATGAATGGCCCATGCGCGTCACGTGTCTGCGTGCTCCGAGTTCTTTTGTGCTCTGAACAGGCGTTGATTAAGTGCTTAAAAAGCGGGCGTCGTTTTAAGAGGCTTAATTTTCGGACAAAAGAGTATCGCGGCGTTGAGCGACCGACAAGCGTGCAGCAGCCCAAGCAGTCGGCGAACGTGATCTTTGCATGCGCGCCGCGAACGATATTGACGCGAGCGGTACGTGTAGACCGCGGTTTCAGCTCGGGGTAACAAAGGAGGGATTCCATTAACGGCTTGTTTTATTCAGGCTCGTCCGTGCCTGGCAGTAGGCGAAGCTCGCTAATTACGCGCGGAAGCACTCAGAAAGAAAGAAAGAGAAGTCTTTTTTTTTTTTTTGTATCTCGCTTTTCTTACATAGAATTCCACCTCCGTCACGTGGTGCCAACAGCCAACTCTTATTTTCTTTTTAACCGCAAGATTGTAAAATTTCAAGCATCCAACTTTTCATAGAGAAGCATGTATTTCTGCCCACTGTCGTGATTAAATCTCACATATCATATTTCTTATGATGAATTTCCCATTTCTCCCTTTCTTCGCATTCGCTATGTTGCTACACCGGCACTCGTAACGAGTAGCAGCATACGAGATGACCAAGCGAGCCAGAGCGATTGTCAGAAGTTAACGTAGCAATGTCCTGCTCCCACGTGACCATATATACTGTGTGTTGACGTCACAGCACAGTACCCCTCTGTGAAACGAAATCGAAACTGGTTGTAGACAAGCTATTATGTTAAATTAACTAACGACGCCCTGAGGCTTGTCACTATTTTTTCTCGAGTTTGGAAGTCTAGGACCCTCATTTCACGCAAAAAAAAAGAAAAATATTCGCAACGACGGTACACGTAAGGTCGTTTATAATAACGTAGATGTTTTCAAATATTATTATATCACATATAGATATACCGGGTGTTCAAAATTAAGCTTTACGGAATTTTTTAAAATCACCTGTGGCAGGTAGCATAATTCTTATGGTTCAGCTGGGCTATTCGATGAGGCGGACATTAGTAGCACGATAAATCGAAACACATATTCAACTAATAAACAGTAATTCACTAATTAACTTAGTTAATTCATTTACCACACGTATTGCATTTTACGAATTGTAGCCGGCGAGCTCGTCAGGCGTATCCACTTGGAATGAATTTCCAGAATGACACCAGTTGGGAGATATGCGCCATCAAACTCGCCGTAAAAATGCACCAAAATGCTGTTTTATACATTGAAGCACAAAAGTAACTGCAACGCCCGTGTATTTCGTCGCACACTTTGGGAAATGATATCTCGAAACTGGTGTCCTCCTGGAAATTCATTTCAAGTGGATGCGCCTTGCAAACTTCATCGACTCACACACGCACGTACGCACGCACATTACATACACAGACGCGCGCGCGCACGGTCTCTTCGCTTGAGCCCGGTGGAACCGATGCGCATATTTTGCATCGCGTCCCGGCTTCTCCGTCCCCTCTTTCACAGAGCGCATCGCGCACCGCCACGTGCGGGCGCTATTTATGCTTCGCGGCCGCGAAAGCCTAACCAGGCGCTATTCCAGCCCTTTCGTTTATTTGGGCCGCTTCTGCAGTTGTGCGCGCGTACCCGGCCAAGGTTATACGCCCGAGCCGGTGGAACCACGACGACCAGGCGCGCGCCTAATGACCGGAGCACGAACAGCAAGGGAGTTCGCGCGCAGGCGGCGGCGCTAATAAGAAACTCGCGCCGAATTTGTTCGGAAAGGATGCAAAGGCGGCGCGCGTGTATAAAGTGGGGTGCGTGAAATCGAGCGTCGAGCAGCAGCCGATTTATCAAGCACGCTATAATTCCGGCTTTTAAAGGCGCCAATATACGAGGTCTGCCAGCCGTGTGCATTCTTGTTGCCCGTTGTTGCTGATACAAAGCAGTGGTTACGGGTTGTTCAATACCTCGGCGTGCTTGCATTTGTCTTCTTGCTCCATGTTCGTTCACGGTGGAGCTGACGTGCGGAGCATGTTATTTGGGTTATCTTGCACCGAAAGGTCAACTTTGACGAGCAATATTTCCAAGCACGGATTCGTCAAAAGTATTTCGCAATAATGCACAGCGTATGTACTACTATAGGGTACGCGAGAACGACAGACACTTAGTTCTGTGTTTTCTCTGGTTCACGCAAAGAGCCTCTCTCTCTCTCTCTCTCTCTATATATATATATATATATATATATATATATATATATATATATATATTTAATCATGCGGCTTGCCACACCCGTTTGCTTTTTGTTACCTCATGCCCTTTCTCTGCTTGGGGCAACCAACTGGCCAATGCGCCTGGCTGACCATCCTGGCTTGCGTTCTTTCTTTACGATCGTTCCACAATGTGCAATAGAATCGCATATTGATCACCTACACCTAACAACACCCACAGAAATGTCTGTACATTATTGGCTAATTAACACAATTTCGATAAATAAACATTTCACAACGAATTTTTCAGCTTGACTTCTCGCCATCCTGGAAAATCGATACAGCGTCGCAGTTACGGTTCGCCAAACTTCAGAAGCCTTCCACCTCTAACTAAATTGAATATCCTTGTTTATAACCACGTGCCAACGAACCTGCAATCGTTGGCAGGAGGTTGAGCAGGTCACGCGGGGCACCACGTGCATATTTCGTGCAACATCTACACGTCTTCACAGCAAAATTTATTTGATCAGAAGTATTCAATCATCATAGCTCGGGTGCGTCGGAAGAGAGTGTTTTTTACCGGCGAGTGATAACACGACCTCCACTCACTGTGAGGCATCCAAGGTTATTTTGTTTACCAATCCGTAAAGTTAACCCGCGCAATATACTGTAAGCGACTATTTCTTTGCTAAAGTGTATTACTATGCATAGTAGTAGTTTCTCTTTTGATACTTCCAAACATGGAGAAGAAAAATTAAGCACCTGGCTTATAAACTCGCATTTCCCGTTTTCGGGCAAGCAGCGCTACCGTCTTCCATTTGCAGTTCTCATAAAACCTCCGAACAAAGCATCTCCACGGGCGCTAACTCACAGAGATCCTGGAGGGTGAGTCGTGGGAAGCCACTAATTCCCACGGATTAGCACGCAATTCTTGAAAGCGCTTAGAGGAACGCAGACCCCGAAGCGAAGTGAGGGGCCCCGGGGACGAGGAGATGCGCAGCCGAACGCGCACCCGGGCCTTTACTATTTAATGAAATTTCGCGAGCTCGCGCACTAAGCCGAGGTCGCAGGCTTGTCAAGCGGGCTTGCACGCCCGCAATACCTCTCAAAATGCAGGCTGAACGAGCGAGTAAGATAGGAAACAAACAAGCAAGCGAGAACAAGAGTGAGGTGCGCTTGTGTTCACGCACTCGCGTGCAC